>NC_080090.1:77160096-77460096 GCF_950005125.1 Chionomys nivalis | reverse complement strand
GCCATGACAAAAATAGCTTGTCAATTTTTCTATAGCAATTTTGCCTTCTTAGGGATTTGGTTTAGTTGAGACTGAGTCTCCTGAAGTAGCTGAAGCTAGCCTTGAAACCATAACCCTACCTGAGCTTTTTGAGTGCTGAGATCATAACTGTAATTTCATGCCTAGAAGTTGAAAACAGCAAAAGGAGACACATAGCTCCCCTCCCCTTAAATTGAAATTGGGAAGAATGCCACAGGAAAACCTAAAATAAAGTCTTAAATTAACTGATGAAAAATCCACAAACATGACAATAAATAAGAAAAAAACAAAGTGGATGATATTGTAGTAAAAAGTACTTCATGTTTATATTCTAATGACAAAATAAATTTTCATATTAAGAAAGAGACATCTGATATATCTATGTTAATTTAGGTTATAACGATATTTCAAAACAAAGATCGATAATAAGAACATATGATGGAGGAAGGTCATTTGTCAATAAACAAACTGCCTTGGCCCATTTGATAGGCCATCCCTTAGGTGGGTGGAGTAGACAGAACAGAATGCTGGGAGGAAGAGGAAGTGAGCTCAGATGCAGGGCAGTTCCTCTGAGAGACAGACGCCATGCTCTCCTCTCCAGAGCAGGTGCGATGAACCTCTGACCCAGGATGGACGTAGGCTAGAATCTTCCCGGTAAGCGCACCTTGGGGTGCTACACACATCAATAGAAATGGGCCAAGCAGTGTTTAAAAGAATATAGTTTGTGTGTTGTTATTTTGGGGCATAAGCTAGCCAGGCAGCCATGAGCCGGGTTGTGGGAAGAGGCCTGCAGCTCCCACTACAGAATGGCCCCCAATGTGGGGACAACTGAATCCACAGAAAGCTTGGGAAAGAATAGAGTAAAGAATATTTTCTTGGTATCAGCAATTTCTTGGTTCTGTTCTGCTTGCTAAAGGCAAGCAAGCGCTCTCATCTAAGAAAGGCTTCCTGACTCAGCTTTAGCTGCAAAAACTTGCAGCTCTCTTAAGAGGTCCTGTCACAAAACACTTAAATGGTATTGATAAAAGCTGAATGCATGCTTTTCGGTTTTCAGCCTTAGCAGGAAAAAATGCGCTGTTTAAAAATGCCATCTTTCTGGGTCGTCCTGCCAGGGCAAACTCTTGACTGTTTGAGGCAGGAGGTCAGCTACAGAGAGAGCATTTGAGTGTTGTAGCTTGTTTGCTGGCAAGGACCTTGAAACGCCACAGAGTTGTGGTGATAAACATGGCTACAGCCAGTACCTCCGCTGTGAGGCTGAAAAGCTAAGGAATGGGTTGGATCTAGCTGGCAAAGCCACGGCTTTAATCCTACCCATATTGCTCAGTAATTTAAAGGCTTGTGTGGTCAGAAAAAGAGATACAGTAAAGAGAGATTCAAAGACAAAGAAAACCTTTAAATTATTTACAGTGTACTGAAAAATATATGCAGGCTAAATGGTAAAGTTCTTAAAAATAAAAAAAAACAAAAATAAGGAAGAAAGAAAGTAGTTGGGTGTGGTAGTACACACCTTTAATCCCAACACTTTGGAGGCAGAGGGAGATTGACCTCTGTGACTTCAAGGTGTGGTAGCACACACCTTTAATCCCAATGCCTGGGAGGCAGAGACAGACGGATCTCTGAGAGTTCAAGGACAGCCTGGTCTAAAGAGTTATTCCAGGACGAAGATATACAGAAAATATAAAAGTAAAAGTAAACGAAATAGAGGTTAAAATAAAGCCGCACAAAGATGGAAAATACAATGAGAATCTTGATACTATATGCTATTATGCTCTGTTTGAATTGTTTGAATGCTGAGGAAGGAGCAACAGCTGCTAAAAGATATTTGTCTATAAATGTTGCTGAACTAATCCAAGATAGATATTTTCAAAATACCTTGACTTCAGAATTTGGATCTAAGGATATGATACTTTGGAAAAGAGTTTCTTCTTTTGTTTTCATAGAGGATGAGACACTGTGGATTGCTTCTTCGATCCCAATATGGTATGATAGACCACGCCCTCCTGAAGGGTTGCTGTGAACACCCTAAAAAAATTGCTTCGCTCAACTGCCAACTGAGATGAACCTAGCAGACAGGTTATCCCATAAAAGACCCGAAGATGTATTTCTTTAAGAAACAAAGAGAGAATAAGACAGAGTATCAGAAGGTATGTAGGCTCCCACTAAAATCAGGAACACGCCAAGGCTGTCCACTCTCTCCATACCTCTTCAATATAGTTCTCGAAGTTTTAGCAATAGCAATAAGACAACATAAGGGGATAAAGGGGATTCAAATTGGAAAGGAAGAAGTTAAACTTGCATTATTTGCAGATGATATAATAGTGTACATGAGCGACCCCAAAAACTCCTCCAAAGAACTCCTACAGCTGATAAACGCCTTCAGTAATGTGGCAGGATACAAGATCAACTCCAAAAAATCAGTCGCCCTCTTATACACAAAGGATCCGGAAGCAGAGAGAGAAATAAGAGAATCATCACCTTTCACGATAGCCACAAACAGCATAAAATATCTTGGGGTAACTATAACCAAGGAAGTGAAAGATCTATTTGACAAAAACTTTAAGGCATTGAAGAAAGAAATTGAAGAGGATACCAGAAAACGGAAGGATCTCCCTTGCTCTTGGATTGGGAGAATCAACATAGTAAAAATGGCAATTCTACCAAGGGCAATTTATAGATTCAATGCAATCCCCATTAAAATCCCATCAAAATTCTTCACAGATCTTGAAAGGACAATAATCAACTTTATATGGAAAAACAAAAAACCCAGGATAGCCAAAACAATCTTATACAATAAAGGAACTTCTGGAGGCATTACCATCCCTGACTTCAAACTCTATTACAGAGCTACAGTAATGAAAACAGCGTGGTACTGGCATAAAAACAGAGCAGTCGACCAATGGAATCGTATAGAAGACCCGGATTTTAACCCACAAACCTATGAACAACTGATTTTCAATAAAGGAGCTAAAAGTATACAATGGAAGAAAGAAAGCATCTTCAACAAATGGTGCTGGCACAATTGGATGTCAACCTGTAGAAGAATGAAAATAGACCCATATCTATCACCATGCACAAAACTCAAGTCCAAATGGATCAAAGACCTCAATATCAATCTGAACACACTGAACCTGATAGAAGAGAAAATGGGAAGTACCCTACAACATATGGGCACTGGAGATCGCTTCCTATGTATAACCCCAGCAGCACAGACATTAAGGGCAACATTGAATAAATGGGACCTCCTGAAACTGAGAAGCTTCTGTAAAGCAAAGGACACTGTCATTAAGACAAAAAGGCAGCCTACTGACTGGGAGAAGATCTTCACCAACCCCGCAACAGACAAAGGTCTGATCTCCAAAATATATAAAGAACTCAAGAAACTAGACTTTAAAAGGATAATCAACCCAATTAAAAAATGGGGCACTGAACTGAACAGAGAATTCTCAACAGAAGAAGTTCAAATGGCCAAAAGATACTTAAGGTCATGCTCAACCTCCTTAGCGATCAGAGAAATGCAAATCAAAACAACTTTGAGATATCATCTTACACCTGTCAGAATGGCTAAAATCAAAAACACCAAGGATAGCCTTTGCTGGAGAGGTTGTGCAGAAAGGGGTACCCTCATCCATTGCTGGTGGGACTGCAAACTTGTACAACCACTTTGGAAATCAGTGTGGCGGTTTCTCAGAAAAATTGGGATCAACCTACCCCTGGACCCAGCAATAGCACTCTTGGGAATATACCCAAGAGATGCCCTATCATATGACAAAAGCATTTGTCCAACTATGTTCATAGCAGCATTATTTGTAATAGCCAGAACCTGGAAGCAACCTAGATGCCCTTCAATGGAAGAATGGACGAAGAAAGTGTGGAATATATACACATTAGAGTACTACTCTGTGGTAAAAAACAATGACTTCTCGAATTTTGCATGCAAATGGATGGAAATAGAAAATACGATCCTTAGTGAGGTAACCCAGACCCAAAAAGAAGAACATGGGATGTACTCACTCATAATTGGTTTCTAGCCATGGATAGGGGCCACTGAGTCTATAATTTGTGATCCTAAAGAAGCTAAACAAGAGGGTAAACCCAAGGAAAAACATATAGATATCCTCCCAGCTATGGGAAATAGACATGACTGATGGGCAAAAAATTGGAATCTTGGGGGTGGGGTGGGATGGGGATGAGGGGTGATGGGGAGAGAAAAGTGTGAAGGAGAGGATGAGGGGAACTGGGGGAATCGGGGTGATTGGGGATAAAGGAAGGTTGGATAGGGGAGCAGGGAAACTCATACCTTAGGTAAGGGAGCCACCTAAGGGGTGGCAAGAGACTTGAACTTGGAATGGCTACCAGATGCCCAGGGCAATGTCCCCAGTTAGTTCATTGGGGCACCTGAGGATAGGGAACCTGAAATGAACCTATCCTATAATCATACTGATGAATATCTTGCATATCGCCATAGAACCTTCATCTAGCGAAGGATGGAGATAGAGACAGAGACCCACACTGGAGCACCGGACTGAGGTCCCAAGGTTATAATGAGGAGCAGAAGGAGAGAGAACATGAACAAGGAAGTCAGGACCATGAGGGGTGCACCCAACCACTGAGACAGTGGGGCCGATCTATTGGGAGCTCACCAAGGTCAGCTGGACTGCTACTGAAAAAACATGGGATAAAACCGGACTCTCGGAATGTGGCGGAAAATGAGAGCTGACGAGAGGCCAAGAAGAATGGCACAGGAACTTTCAACTGGCGATAGATCGAGAGAGAGACAGAGACCCAAATTGGAGCAACGGTCTGAGCTCTTAAGGTCCAAATGAGGAGCAGAAGGAGGGAGAACATGAGCAAGGAAATCAGGACCACGAGGCGTGCACCCACCCACTGTGACAGTGGAACTGATCTATTGGGAGCTCTTCAAGTCCAGCTGGACTGGGACTGAATAAGCATGGGTTGAAACTGGACTCTCTGAACAAGGCGGACAATGAAGGCTGATGAGAAGCCAAGGACAATGGCACTAGGTTTCAATCCTAATACATGAACTGGCTTTGTGGGAGCTTAGCCTGTTTGGATGTTCACCTTCCTGGGCCTGGATGGAAGTGGGAGGACCTTGGTCTTCCTGTAGGGCAGGGAATTTGGACTGCTCTTCAGTATCGAGAGGGAGGGGGAATGGACTGGGGGGAGGAGAAGAGGAGTGGGGATGGGGGAGGGGAGTGGGGGGAGGGGGCAATGTGTGGGAGGAGGGGAGGGAAATGGGAAACGGGGAGCAGTTGGAAATTTTAATTAAAAAAGAATTAAAAAAATGAAAAAAAAAAGAAGGTATGTAGGATTAAAATTATATATATATATTATTTTATATTTAAATATTCATATATTTAAATACTCATATGAAAATTTTTAAAATTCAAAACATTATATAAAAATTTATATTAATATATAAAACTATATATAATATGAATACATATGTGTGTATAATTATTTTAGTATTGGTTCAAGATCATATGTTCAAGATAAATTCTATTTTAAAGCAGAAAGTAAAGGCAATAGAAGTTTGAAGCTATGGGTCACATTATAACTGCCACCAGGAAACAGAGAAGGATCATTCAGTGGGAGTGTGCAGTTGTTCTGTCCATGTTTTTGAATATGCTCAAGGAGCCACCATGCCAAGAATTAAGAAAGATCTTCCCACATCAATTAAATAGTCAAGATTATTCCCCACTGACAAACCCAGAAGCCAGTCTCCCAGGTGATTCTATATCTTATGTTGAAAATTAAGATCAGCTATCACAGAGAATTTAGTTGAAGAGTGGAGCTTCAGTGTAAGAGCAATTGCCCAGTAAAATTATACTTTGTGTTACTCTACCGTTATATTTGGTTTGTTGATTGCAGCCTTCTGTAAGAGCATCACCCATTATATTGGTCTCCTAGAGTGTTTGTTAGCATTATATACAGATTTTCCAAAACGATAAAATATTGATAGACTAAAATAAGTGTATATCTTTTATTGGGATTCATTTGTAAGGCATAACTCGCTTTGGTTATATTAGTAACATTATAGGCCACTTATAATATTTCATCTTGCCTCTTTGTTAGGGAAATTAGCATACCACCCCATTTCCTATTTTATTATTCTGGGAAATGAACCCTGAAATAAAGACTAACAGGCAAGTTATATCTACTGACCACAGCCTTATTCTATTGATTAGTGAAAGAAGAATATGAGAACCCTTTGCCAAAATTTCTATAAACTATAAAATTGATCTAGAATGAATAGCAAAATATTACTCATAGTGATCTAGAATGAATAGCAAAATATTACTCATAGTGTCAGTCAAACAGCTGCTGTAGTAACGAGGATAGAGGGATTCGATGTTAAGTACATCTGCACTCCCTTTTCTGATCATAACTCATTAGAGAGCTCCTCTGTTGACATGAAAAGCTAGTTCTACAAACTGTGATGGATGCAGCTAAATGAAAACTAACCACATAGTTGCCTTCACATGAAATGAATCAGCTATACAGAGAATTTTATTAATACATGACAAGATGTGAGTTTATTGATGGGCTTAACAACATGCCCTTCAGTCCATTTGGAGCTATGCAATTATATGATAATTATTTTAATTTTAGGAGTAATTATTAAGCTGTTATTTGTATTTGGTTAATTGAATTCCATTAGGTAATGCAACATTATTATCTTTTATTCCTCAGAAATGACAGCATATCCTATCTATCCCACAAAGTTTATAATAGTGCAATAAATCATTTCCATATTTCAAAACATTAAGCCTTCACTAGAGTTTGTTGGGAAATTTTCAAGAAACAATCACCAAGACACAAAAATCCCAGCTGTCTTTGCACCAAACTTTTAATATGCACTTAAGAGTGGCAGCACTTCAGCAAATTTTTTAAAGTCACCATCACATTTCAGTGCAGTTGTGTTTCTTCTGTTATGTGAAGTATAGATCTTCAATACTGTCTAGGGGATGCCATACACATTCCCAAATATCCTATGGAACTTTTTTATTGATGGCATTTTGTTGGAAGTATTAAATCATCTTTTCCAGTTGGTAAGAAAAATAAGACTCCAGACTGAGTAGGTAAAACAATAGATGTATATATTTTAAAACATAGAATCTGAAGAGCTCAAGGTCACAATCTGTCAATGTAATTTTAAGAGAAGTATCATCATGATGGCTTGCTGACTGTTGTTTTATTGCAGCACCTCACATGAAAGGGATAGAGAACACTGGTGTCTCTTTCTCTCTCCAGGAAAGGTTCTAGTAATCATGGTGCCCATGTCAGACTATTTTCTAAACCTGATTACCCACCTCAAATGGCTCGTCTAATATTTACTCATTACAATTCTCAGGACCAACAAGTGACTTCAGAAGACAAACACACATATCACTGTCTATGTATTATCTCTACACTCCCAACATATTCTTTTGTCCATAACATACCAATGTTAGTCTTTTTTTAAATTACTTAAACTTATAACATCAATAAAAATACTAAGAGCATAATTGAGTCTGTGTAATAATAGAGTCAGTGATCTGAAGATAAATTGTTCATCAAAGTATAATATAAAAATGTTTCATAAAATTATGAAGTGTAAGATTTTAATGATTCTAAGATATTATGATAACTTTGTTATTATTTTCTGTATCTGCAAAATTAAGTAATTTGCAATTTGTTTACACCTACAATGAAACTATTTGTAGTACACAGATTATAAAGCAAAACATAGAGCAGCTGGAGGTTTAACAATAAAGAGAGGTATTCAGGCTGTAAATTTGAAATTTTTATGACTTGATACATAAATATTTTCTTTCATGGTTACCATACAGAGTGCCCATAAATAAACCAAATGACTTTCTTTATGACTTACTTTATGACTTTCGTGTGGTAAAGTCTTCTCCTTCACTCACTAATTTGATGTTTTCAAGCAATCACAATAATATAAGAGTTTGAAAATTACATCTCCAAAATATGTATATTGACATCTTGTAGTAAGGACAGTGACCTGTGTTCTTGCTTCTGGCTGCCTGGCTAGTTTATGTCTCGAAATAACAACACACAAATTGTATTCTTTTAAGCACCGCCTGGCCCATTGGCTCTATTCTCTTACTGGTTAACTTTCACATCTTGATTAACCCATTTCTAATAATGTGTGTACCGGGAAAGATTCAGGATGTCTGACCTGGTGGCTGGCTCCATGGCATCTGACCTCACTGCCTTCTTCTTCCCAGCATTCTGTTCTGTCTTCCCTGCCTACCTATGTTCTGACCTATCAGGCCAAGCAGTTTTCTTTATTAATTGGGCAAATGACACATTCAATAAGACAAAATGGTAGCCTACAAAATGGGAAAAGATCTTCACTAATCTCCATGTCTGACAGAGGAATGACATGCAAAATATATAAATAACTCAAGAAAGTAGACATCTAAAATGTGGTACAGACCTAAACAGAGAATTCTCAACAGAGGAATCTCAAATGTCTGATAATCACTGAAAGAAATATTCAATATGTGTAGTCATCTGGGAGATTCCATCTTAAACCTTTCAGAATGGTTAATTTCAAAATCACAAGTGACAGCTCATGCAGATGAGAACGTGGCATAAGGGGAGTACTTCTCTATTTCTATTGGGTGTACAAACAGTCACTTTGGAAAACAATATGGCAGTTTCTCAAAAAAGGTCACCATAAGAAAATCCACAATACCAACAAACTTGGGGCCATAGAGGCTCACAGAGATTAAACTGAAAATGGAGATCTAGACCCTCTACATATATGTCACAGTTATGTAACTTGGTATTGTGTGGAACTCCTAATAGTGGGAGGCGGCTGTCTCAGAATCTGTTTCTTGGTTTTAGGAACCTTTCCTCTTACCAGATTGGCTCATCCTGCCTCAATAGAAGAGGTGGTGATTTGATACACAATGTAACTTGAAATATCTTGCAATTGGTATCAACCATGGCTGGCTGATATGTGTGGGAGGCTAGCCCTTTTCTGAAGAGGAGTGGATGGGGTGGAGAGAAGTCGGGGAGTGGGAGAGGTAGTGAGGAGAGGGACTGGGAAGAGAGAAGAGAAGGAAAAGTTTGACTAGGATGTAAAAACAAAATTAAATAAACATGTCAAAAACAGAAAATGAAAAAAAAAGAAGCTTCATTTTGTCTCACTCTTGTAGAGCTTTCACCCTATGATCAGGTGGACTCATTGCATTGATTCTATGGTGCACATATGAATGACAGAGCAAACTAATTGTTCATCACATCATCAGGAATGCAAAAAAAAAGTGGAAGAAAAAAGGGTTCTACAATCTCTGCAGTATACAGTTCTACTACTGAAAGTCTCCTACAAGATTCTGCCTCCTAAAAGATTCAAAACTCTCACAAACACCATGGGGACTAAGTCTTTATTTAACAAATGGGCTTTAGGGAATCTTCAATTTCAATTTTCAAACTATAATATATATGTAAATTTGCATCTCCTTCCTTTGTCATGGTCTGAGATTAAAATACTGTAGAATTTAATGTTCTCTATATCAATTTGAATTGAAAACTAATAACTTAATGAGTATATCAAAATCAAGTCAAAAATGGTATTATATCTTCAATTAACATTATATACATTAAGAGTGTCTGACAGCTTTTAGAATCTTGAACCTTTGACATCATGAGCTTTCTACCTGTCATCTTGTCATAAGTCTTAAAATCTTATGACATTTTGAAAGCTGCTCTCACGATAGCCTTCTGCAGTGCTTTAAAGCATCATAATCACACTATCAGTCCTTTAGTGGCAGTATAATCTAGAAAATTATTTATTCAAATAAGCATGGAAATTCAGAATCACCCTAAGTCAGGTAGGATTTCTTGGTTATTACTTTTTCATTGCATTTTTTATTTTTCCTAGTGAATTCAAAGTATTGATGCCCTTTCCAAAAAGGATTAATATGACTACTCTCTGTGTAATCAATCACAAACATGTCATATAAAATATGTACAAGCTCAATATTTTAAATTCTGTTGACAGAAAACACAGGAACCTTTCAGAAACATATATTGTATATATACTATGATCGCCTTGTGTCTTTATGGGACACCTATACTTGAATATAAGGGTCTCTTATTCATATGTGTTCTTGTGCTCATTCTTTCACTTCTTTTTGTGTTTTCTCTTATTCTAATATATTTATTTTTATTCATATTTTATTTTATTATTATTGCTTGATTTGTATTTGTTTTCTAATTAGAAAGAAAAGGATCATGAATTCAGATGGGAGAGGAAGTGGGGAGAATCTTGGAGGAGCTGTGGGAGAGTAAATAGTAATCATAATATAGTGTGTGAAAAAAAGCATATTCCATAAAAGAAAAACCTGTTGAAGAATGTTTGTTTAAATAGGCAAAGATGTGTTACAATTGTTTATGCTACATATGTTCAATGAGACAAAAATGAGTTACATTTATTTATGATACATTTGTTTAATTACATAAAGATCTGTAGCTTTGCCTGTGTGATGCCCCTGATTGGTCCAATAAGAAGCTGAACAGCGCCGGGCGGTGGTGGCGCACGCCTTTAATCCCAGCACTCGGGAGGCAGAGGCAGGCGGATCTCTGTGAGTTCGAGACCAGCCTGGTCTACAGAGCTAGTTCCAGGACAGGCTCCAAAGCCACAGAGAAACCCTGTCTCGGAAAACCAAAAAAAAAAAAAAAAAAAAAAAAAAAAAAAAAGAAGCTGAACAGCCAATAGTTGGCAAGTAGAGGGATTTTCAGGGCTGACAGGCAGAGAGAATTAGTAGGAGGAGAAATCTAGGAAAGAGAGAGAGAAGAGACAGAGAACAAGTGAGAAAGAAAGGGAGATGTCTAGGTTTTAAACATGGGCCTTTGGATTTCAGCTCCACGGTCCTCTTCAGGGTTCAGATTGGCCACTATAGCAAGTGAAAGGAACTTTTCTCTTAGAATATTTGAGGGCTAAGGGCAAATAATCTCTCACACCAAGAACTTCTTAACAAATTTCTTTATTTTTTCTGCCTCTATTCTAATTATCTTGTCCTAATTCTAATTTATCCTAGCTTCTTCTTTCATCTAAAAATTCTCTTCTTACAGGAGGCTTGGATAAATATTAAAAATTACAAAAGTTACTTTTTATTGGTCAAAAGTATATTTCTAGGGTAAGCGATAAGAAGCTGTCCCATTTACTATGACAACACAAGAGTTTCCACGATTCAAAGTAAGACTGTAATCAGATTCCAGCGGTGCAGAGCCTAGTGACAAACTTTAAGACATGGGTCTTCTGTCAGCTAGATTTGGCAAGTGAAGAATCGACATGCTTTTCTTAGAGTACTTTGTGAAACAGCCTTGGTTGGACATCTGTGACTCTGACCTTGTGCATAACTGTAAAGTTTTAAACTTAAGATATATTTACAAAAAGCCTTTAGTCAATTTCTGAACTTGCTCTGAGGTTAAAAGTGAGCTAACTGCTCAGTCTGAGCAAAAGGAACATGGCAAGCAGTCTGCTGTCTTGGGACAAATAGATCTAGTTTAAAAACATGTACTAGTATATATTCTATATATCAAAATCATGCAGTTTAATGAGAAGTCATCTTCCTAACCAGCCCCAGATATATGTGCACAGCATATGGAATATATTCATGAGATAAACACACAAGCAGTGGGAATACATCCGAAGCTGTTCTTAGGGAAGAAATGAAGTGGCACGTGAGAGAAATTATAGATACAGGGAACCTGTTTTCAGAGTCAGTGGTCCTGTAAGCCTTGCTAAACAGGATTATCTGTATCAGAGTCTGGTGGGTTAACACCTGAGTTATCAAATTGCCATACACTGTTGGAGGAGGGCCCACTTGTTTGTCCTGGCCACCCCAAACCGAAATAAACACACAGAATTTGTATTAATTAAAACACTTCTTGGCCCATTAGCTCTAGTTTCTTATTGGCTTAGTCCTATATTAATTTAATTAATTTGCTTTTTAATTGATTTTTATTAAGCTCTACTTTTTTTTTCTGCTCCCCTCCCTGCCTCTCCCCTCCACCCTTCAACCCTCCCCCAAGGTCCCCATGCTCCCAATTTACTCAGGAGATCTTGTCTTTTTCTACTTCCCATGTCAATTAGATCTATGTAAGTCTCTCTTAGTGTCCTCATTGTTGTCTAAGTTCCCGGGGATTGTGGTTTGTAGGCTGATTTTCTTTGTTTTATGTTTAATTTGTATATTGCCACGTGGCACTGGCTTATAACTGTCTTCTGTCTCAGGAAGAGAATCCATGGCTTCTCTCTCCACCTCTTCTTCCCTGCATTCCCTTTAGTTTTCCCCACCTAGCTCTGTTCCACTATAGCTCTGCTGTAGGCCCAAAGTAGTTCCTTTATTAACCAATGAAAGCAACATTTAGACAGAAGGACTACCCACACCAATACACTGTATATTTTCATTGGCTTTGACAGGTGCAGTCAGCCAGGCATCCATCAGCCAGTCAGTCACAGAGTAGACCATTCAGAATGGAAGGCAAAACGTCCTGAGAAAAATATAGCTGAAGAGATACAGGTTAAGTTATAAGAGGTAGTGAGACAAGCATAAGGCCAAGAATTCCTGACTAATATTAAGTCTCTGTGTCATGATTTGGGAAATCCTGATGGCTCAAAAAAAGCTTGTTACAAAAAAATAGATGTAAAATATGAAAATGCATGTGTGTATAAGGTTATAAAATACATTCAGGTCCAAAGATACCACCAGCCCACAGAGAAAACATGAAAATGAGGGATTGCTCATTAGAGAGGTATAACAAATGTTAACCATGAATATATTTCATGCTTCAGTCATGTACACATCAGTTGTTGTCATAGGACAGAATTTAAAGTTCAAGTTGGACCAGGAATTTCCTTCCCTACCATGATACTCACTCATTTTCCTGATTGGAATATTTGAAAAGCAATGAAGTACTAATGTTTCCACTTATTAAAACTTTAGTAATCCATTTTTCATATTAGGATGCTTGGATAATTTTGTACCATTTTAATATCAACATTTTAATATATTACATGAATTCATTTTCTCAGTATGAATGTGAAAATTATACCAATTAATTTTGATAACACACTCTAAATTGTCAGATGATACTTTTCTATCATCTTCAGTAACTGCTTTTGAAATAATTGCAGACCAAGATGAATATACTTGGGAAAGTGCCTGTGATGTTTATTACAAAGTTATCTCTAACAAAATGCCAAAGGAGCCCCAGAGATTTTCCTTTTCTTCTTTCAAGATGATTTCTTTTTAGTGGTGACTTCCATCACAGATCAGTGGTCAAATTCTACCCACAATTTCTGGCAGTACTAGTTCCTAGAGCCCAACTATAGCTAAATCAATTCCATGTGAGTTTATCATGCTGAGTATGATTTTAATTTTATTACACAACTTTATGTTTTATGTTGCTAAAATGAATAAACATATTCACACACACAAATACACAAATGTATATATATCTGATGACAGAAAATAGAAAGTATTAATAGGGTTTAATATAGGAAACTTTTTGTTTTATTATTAAAACACTGGTTATTCAACTTTACGTATGACATTGATCTGGGAAATTGAAGACACATCTTTAAGAATAAAGGTATGTTGTCAATAGATGTTGATTTCTTTGTTTTATAAAATCACATAAATATAAATATGTTTATTTAAAAACTAAATCTGGAATATTAATTAGGATTTTAAAATTACTGATGAAAAATGAGAAAATTCTAACAAATATTTCAGCCTTTCATTTTTACTCACACTCTTTTTTAAATTATTTATTTAAAAAAAGAAAGTAAACTATCTTTTTTCATTATGCATGCCAATCCAAATTTCCACTCCCTCTCCTCCTCCCATTCTCTCCACATACCTTCCCACCCCACCCAAATCCAGTCCTTAGAGAGAGAAAGGCATATTGCTTGAGGAAAGTTCAAGGCCCTCCCCACTATATCCAGACTGATCAAGGTATCATCCAATGAGAATAGGTTCCCAAGTAGCCAGTACATGCAGTAGGGATAAATTCTGGTGCCACTGTCAGTGACTCCTTAGTCTGCTCCAGCCATTCAACTGTCAAACACATTCAGAGAGACTAGTTTGGTTCGATGGTTGTTCCTACCCTGTCCAGCTGGAGTTGGTGAGCTCCCATTAGCTCAGTTAAACTGTCTCAGTGGTCATGACCTCTTTGCTCATATTCTCATTCTTCCCACTCTTCAAATGGACTTGGGAGCTCGGTCCAGTAGTCTGCTGAGGGCCCCTTGCCTCTGTTTCCATCAGTTGCTGGATGAAGGTGCTATGGTGATATTTAAGTTATTCATCAGTCTGACCATAGGGCAAGACAAGTTCGGGCCCCCCTGTCCTCTATTGCTTAGGGCCTTAGCTGGGATCATCCTTGAGGATTCCTTGAAATTTCTCTACAGACAGGATTCTTGCTAATTCTATAATTGCTCCCTCAATCAAGATATCTTTTTCTTTGCTATTTTCTCTGTCCTTCTTCCTTCTCAACTATTCCATTCCCTCAAGTTCTCTTCACCCTTCTCCTTCTCTCCTTCTCTTACCTTTCCATCCTCTCTTCTCCCACCCCCCATGTTTCCAGTTTTGTTGGGCAATCTTGTCTGTTTCCATTTGTCATGTGGATCTATATATGTTTTTCTTAGGGTTCACCTTATTATTTAGCTTCTCTAGGATCATGAACTATAGGTTCAGTATCCTTTGTTTATAACTAGGATCCACTTGAATGAGAACATACCATATTCATCTTTTGGGGTCTGGATTACCTTACTAAGAATAATGTTTTCTAATTTCATCCAGTTTGCATGCAAAATTCAAGATGCCATTGTTTTTACCACTACACATTAGAATATTACTCACACTCTACTTAGTACTGCTAATTAATTTCAGATGTCCTTTTAAACATTATTATTCTGAATTATTAAAATTCATTATTAAAATATGAATGTAATTAACCTTAAAATGTGCTGAATAGTTTTCAATCTGTTATATTTTAAGTCATTCATTTAATATGCATAATAAGAACTTAAAGGGGAAAAGGAAGCATAGAAAAATATACAGCTTAAAATGGAAAAGAAAGAAACAGAAGGTATAGAAATACAAGAATAAAGAAACAGAAATTCCAAAGGGCTTGCAGAAATATAAAATACTATTATTATCAAAACTTTGACTAAATTAGGAAAGAAGCCACTGGCATATACAATCTTTCTTTATTTTTATTTTTATTGAAAATAGATTTTCTCCTACAATGAATTCCAACTACAGTTTTTCCCTCCCTCCACTCCTCCCAAGTGTCCTCAAACTCAACACTCCTCTGAATCTCCTCCCCTCTGTTTCCCTTCAGGATAGAGCAGGCCTCCAAGAGACAACAACCAAGCATGACAAAACAAGATACAATAAGGCAAGGCCAAAGCTCTCATACTGAGACTGAAAAAGGCCCAACAGGAAAAGAAAAGTATCAAGATGAGGTCAAAGAGTCAGACACACATGACAGCACTGTTGGGAGTCCCACCAAAGCACCAAGCTGACACCTTAACACTTATGCAGATGACCTGATGCAGACTTATCCAGGCCCCTTTAGTCTCTGGTAGCCTTTGTGAGCCCTACTTAATTGATTTAATGAGTCATGTTCACTTGATGTCTGTCTGTCATCCCCTCTGATGCCTATAGTCTTTCTTTCTCCTTTGCTGTGGGGTTCCCCTCTTCTGAGGGGAAGAACCAGACGGAGACCTCCAATTTATGCCCTCTGCATAATGTCTTCCTCTGGCTCTCTACATCGACTCTCATATGGGCCAGAGGAAACATTTCTGATGATGACATGACGAGACACTGATCTACGAGTATAACAGAATTAGAATCATTTCATGGATGTTTGTTTGATTGTTTTGGCCAGTCTCTGGTTCCTGGCCATCCAGACATTGTAGGAAATGGGCTCCCTCTTGTGGTATGGACCTCAAGAACTTGAAAACTCTCACGAGGTGTGTTCCACCACAGAACATGAACACATCTTGCAGTCAAGACAGATTGTAGGTGGAGGAATCTGTGTCTGAGTTGGCATCCTCATTTTTTGTACTGTATCCTGCTTAGTACCCCTGTATCAAAGAGACTAGAAGGTAGGGAAAAAGGCTTCATGCAGACACCACCCTCCTCTCTATATACAATTAGCTGTGCAGATGTTGCTCTTGGCAATCATGTCCTGTTGTTAGTTTTCAGAAAGCATCCCTGTGTCCTAGCATCAGCCTGGGTTGCTTAGGCATCTTCATGGGACTAATGGGGAATACAGAATCTTAAGTGTGTACCAGATTGTCCTTTGATCATCCAAAGACTAAATCACATAAGAACACGTTTCAAAAAATGGATCCATGTAGGTAATTCCTGATTGTATGACTAAGTCATATTAAGGTCACATAAATTGAAGACATTAAACATGTAACTGCTTTAAAAGTCATACTGTTATTTACAGAAATATTTCAAGGTTATGTAGTTTATTTGTTTTCCTTTTATTGAAGATAGATTATAGTTTTCTTTTCCTAGAGGATGTAGACATCTCTCAGCCCCTCCCCAGCTTTTTTCCCATCCAGATCCACCATTTTCAGTCTTTCATTAGAAAATAAACAGGCTTGGCTGTGGGTCACTACAACTGCTCCCATTAGTCCCTTGATGTAGGTTTTTGATGACAATTAGGGTACCCACTATTCTGATTAAAAGGGAATTCCTTTTCAGACACCCTCTTCGCTATTGCTACTACATGGATCTGAATTGTGCCTTTTGAATGTGGATGACAGTTATGTAGTTTGATCTCTTTGTAGAGTCTGCCCTGGCAGTGGTACCCACTCATATCCCAGGTGAATGAACTGACCTTTTGTAGCCCATTCCCTATGGTTAGATATCTTGACCAGCCTTGATATGAAGGGGAAGAGCTTGGTCCTTCCTCAAGTTGGTATGCAAAACCTTGTTGACTACCCAAGGAATGTCTTATCCCTCTGAGAAGTGGATGGGGGATAGGAAGTGAATAGATGGGGGACCAGGAGAATGGGAGGAAGGGGGAATTGAAGTAGTATGTAAAATGATGAGTAAATGTTGAATAAGAAAGGAAAACAAATAAATAAAAGAAAGAAACCAAGCAGGTTTCTAAGAAATAATAAAAAATAGAATATAGTAAAATAGAATAAAATAGCATAAAAACTAATACATTGGAATTGGACAAAACAGACAAACAGAAGAAAAAGAAAGCAAAAAAAAGCACGTGACATAAAGAGCTACTTTTTGCATAAAAACACAAAACTGGAAGTTGTAGTGTATGTATGTACAAAAGACATAAGCAGTGGGAAGAAATTATATATATATATATATATATATATATATATATATATATATAGTAAGCAATAGAAGAGATGGGGCTTAACCTTGACGTTCCCTGTAGTCAGACTGATGAATATCTTAAATATCATCATAGAACCTTCATCCAGCAACTGATGGAAATAGAGGTAGAGACCCGACCCACAGCAAAGCACTGAGCTCCCAAACTTCATTTGAAGAGTGGGAGGAAGGAGAATATAAGCAAAGAGTTTAAGACCATGATGGGCACACTGAGACACTCTAACTTAGCTAATGGGAGCTCACCAACATCAGCAGTACTGGGAAGGAACAAGCATAGGAGCAAACTAGATCCCTTGAATGTGGTTGACAGTTGTATAATGGAGCAGACTGAGGGGTCACTAGCAATGGCACCAGGATTTATCCCTATTGCTTATCCTGCCTTTTGGGAACCTATTCTCTTTGGATGGATACCTTTCTCAGCCTAGACATAGTAGGGAGGGTCTTGAACGTTCCCCAGAGCAATGTGCCTTATCATCTCTGAGGACTGAATGGGGTGGGGTGTGAGGGTGTGGGGAAGGAATGGGAGGAGTAAAGGGAGTGGTATTGTATTGGTATGTATAATAAAAAAGATTGTTTTATCTTTTAAAAAATGTAAAAAAATAGTGTTGGAGATGGGTAAGAAAGTATTTCTGTAATAAGATACAGAGTCCTTTGGCTTTTTCATGAGTTGTGTAGCTGAATCTTGTAGTGGATAAAATTTGAACTGTATTAGGAAACCTTATACTAATTTCCATAGTTGGTGAATGAGTTTGTATTCTCGGAAGCAATGATTAAGTTATACACTTTGTCTATAATCTCACCAGCAGGTACTGTCATATTGATCTTGGCTATTTGGTCTGCTACACAAGGAATTTCAAAGTATTTTGATTTTTATATTTCTGATGACTAAGGATGTTGAATATTTTAAAAGAGTTTCTCAGATATATATGTTTTATCTTTGAGACCACTATTTAGTCCTATAAATCATTTTTAAAATGAGTTACTATATTTTTGGTATGTATTTTTCAATTTTTTTACTCTTTCTTATTCTAGATACTTTACTTGAAGAAATATGTCCTTTGCTGTACAAAAGTGTTTTAGTAACATGAGATACCAAATATTAGTTGTTCTTTTTTTTTTTTACTTATTTATTTATTTTTATTCTTTTTTAATTAAAATTTCCACCTGCTCCCCATTTCCCATTTCCCTCCCCTCCTCCCAAATATTGCCCTCCCCCCACTTCCCTCCCCCTATCCCCACTCCTCTTCTCCTCCCCCCACTCCATTCCCCCTCCCTCTCGATACTGAAGAGCAGTCCAAATTCCCTGCCCTGCGGGAAGACCAAGGTCCTTCTATCTACGTCCAGAAAGGTGAGCGTCCAAACAGGCTAAGCTCCCACAAAGCCAGTTCATGTATTAGGATCGAAACCTAGTGCCATTGTCCTTGGCTTCTCATCAGTCTTCATTGACCGCCATGCTCAGAGAGTCCGGAATCAACCCATGCTTATTCAGTCCCAGACCAGCTGGCCTTGGTGGGCTCCCAATAAATCAGTTCCACTGTCACAGTGGGTGGGTGCATCCCTCGTGGTCCTGATTTTTTGCTCATGTTCTCTCTCCTTCTGCTCCTCATTTGGACCTTAAGAGCTCAGACCGTTGCTCCAAATTGAGACTCTACCTCGATCCATCGCCAGATGAAGGTTCTAAGGTGATATGCAAGATATTCATCAGTATAGGATAGGGTCATTTCAGGTTCCCTCTCCTTAGTTGCCCAAGGTACCAGCTGGGGACATATTCCTGGACACCTGCGAACCCCTCAAGAGTCAAGTCTCTTGCCAACCCTAAGATGGCTCCCTTAGATAGGATATATACTTCGCTGCTCCCGTATCCATCCTTCCTATATCCCAACCATCCCAATCCTCCGAGCTCCTCCCATCCTCCCCTACTCATATTTCTCATCCCATTTCCCCTTTGCCCCATGCCACCTCACCCGCAAGTTCCCAGTTTTTGCCCTGGAATCTTGTCTACTTCCCCCTCTCCATGCGGATGACTATATGATTTTCTTTGGGTTCACTTTCTTATTTAGCTTCTATGACTGTGGCATTGTGCTCTTGTCAGAACATTCTTTCCTGTGTCAAAGTGTTCAAGCCTCTTCCCTACTATTTCTTTTACAAGTAGCTCTCCTTTTAAAAAACAACCTTTGTTGAAGATGTAGTTTTTACTCCAGTGTTTCTTTTTAGTTAAATTCAGTTTCTGGGTCTTTGATTGAATTACATTGATTAATTAGTCTCTTTCATATGGTCATGCTGTGGTTATTACTAGAGCTCTATAATACAACTTGAAATCTGGAATGGTAATACCTCCAGCAGTTTTAATTTTTTTTATTCAAAATTGTTTTAAGTATACTGGTTTTGGCTTTTTTATATGTGTGGATCCATATGAAGTTGAAGATTGTTTTTTAAATTTTAAGAATTGTGTTGTGTTTGCAGTGGGGAATTATATTGAATATGTACATGAATTTTATTAGGATGGTCATTTTCAACATAATAATGGAAATTCACAGCAAGACCATAGTAAACATTGTCCTAATTAAAGAGAAACTCAAAATATTTCCATTATAATGAGGAACAAGACAAGGATGCCCCTCTCCATACCTATTCAACATCATAGATACAGTCATAGTTATCTAGAGCTATAACTATTTGGGAAGTCAAGGGGGCACAAACCAAAAAGAAAGAAACCAAAAGTCCTCATCTAAGATTTTTTTTGAAGGCTATATGATCTTGGGATAACTCTAGCCAAGTAAGTGAAATATTTCTATAGAGAAACGTTTAGACAAGATTGAAGAAAATGCCCAAAAAAAGGCCTAGAATGTATATGGATTGGAAAGATTTATATTGTGGAAATGGAAATCTACTTTTAAGTATATTAACTCCGAATGTTTTTAAAAATGATTCATGACTTGTAGAGAAATAAAGTGGTGATATTAACAAAATAGAAGGGAATTTTTAAAATATGTGTTCAAATACTTTCTAGTTGTCTTCTAAATGAGCTCCATTTCCCTTCAGCACACTGTCAGAAATAAACCCCTTAGGACGTAAGAGCCATTGAGAAACTCTAACAAATATCATGACTCTCAGATATGAGCTGTACGTATTGCAATCATTTAATTACTAAACCTGTTTTTTCCTTTACATTTTTAATATGGATAATGGAAATAAGTCCAAGTTTCAAAATTATAATTAATTTCAACTGTAGAAGCTTTATGAATTATGATTCAGGGCTATTTGTTAGATGTTCCCTGAGGCTAACATTTGAATCAAGTAAAATTATTTTGTATATTCTTATCAGTTATATGTTTTATTAATTAATAGTAATTATAAAATAAATTTTTCTTCGTACGTAATTATTTGTATTTTATCAATATGTAATACTGAAAGAAAAATACATAGCAAGTTTTTATCATTTATTTTCATAAATAAGTCTTAATACATGCATGTATTGCTTTGTTTGTTCAGAAGGAAAATTGAAGCATCTGACTTTTGGAAGGAAATCCAATTATAGAGCTAAAATTATGCAGCAAACACATACCATAGGTATATACAATGAATTTATTCAAAATTGTTTTTCCTACGTTCAATGAAAATCCAATTTCCATTTTGATAATGTTTGCTGTAATACTATGTATATACATTTTTACTGCTAGAGCAATGTCAGTTCTATTCTTTTTGTAAACTGGGTGATTTTATTTTTGTTCTAGAATTGCTATTTATATTTTACACATTGCCAGTGTACATACATATGATATTATGGGCATCATTTGAATATATGTACTTATTTATTTCTTTTCAGTAATAGTGAATGTTTTATAACAGAAAAAAATTATTTCATATAATTTTCTTTTGTGACAAATAGCACATTTTGTAAGATATATATTTGGAGGTCCATAAGTAAACAGTTGTATTCTGTGATAAAGGTACATATTAATATTGTAACAGATGATTTTATAAAGTTACTAAAATAGCTGACTGGAACTGCATTACTGAGACCTTTAATTGATAAAAGTTTTGGCTATTAAAAATAAATTATGCTTAAGTTTTGCAATGAAAAATAGACAACATAAATATTAACTCCTATTTAGTAAAAGCTAATTTTCATTTGTAAATACTTTCTTTGTTTGGAAATCAATACACAAAAATATTGCTGTTTCCTCTGTTATTTGTGGTATTCTAGACTACTTCCAAATATTAAGCATGTCAATAAAACATTAAGTGAAAAAATTTGGTTAATATAATTTTGCTCTCTGTGACAGAAATGTCACAATTTATTTATGCATTAATATAGCAGAAACTAGAATTTAACTAATCACAAAGGAGAAAATGAAAAATAATATAGAAAATAAATGTAAGGAACATTAATCATATGAAAGGAAAACTTGTACTATTATTTAAGTAGATAACTTGATGCCTAACAAAATCTATTTATACAGAAATTGTTAAAGATAATATAAAGGCTACTAACACAAGCCAAAGAATTGTCATTAGTGGAAACACACAGAAGTTGAGTCTAAAGTGAAATTTTCAACTAGAAATATTATAAATATAGATATATACAATTACGATTGTGTTCTTTAGTTTTGAAATATGGACTATATATTTAAGTTGACCTCAAATTAATGACATAGCTGAATATTACCTTGAACTCATGATTCCTTAAAATTATTATTAATTTCTAAATAATTAGCACATAAAGAATATTTGTTTTATAGTTGACTCATAGTTTTTACATCACAAGAAATAAGTAAGGATAGAGCCTAATACTATGACTACTAGATTAAGTGAAAAAAAATTAAAACAAAAAACAGTTCAACCCTTTTACAACTACATCCCTTTTATTTGACTTAGAAGTAAACAAAACAAAACAAAAATCTAATGGGAAACAAAAACTATATTCATAATGAATTCTAACATTTTATTAATTATAATATTTATAATATTAAATTTTATATTAAAATTTTAATTAAAATTATTATATTAAAAATTATAATACTTTTAAATCACCGAGTCACATGAGTTACCATCGTTACCTTCATAGTCACTCATGCTTATGATTTATTTGCTCAAACTCTTGATAAATAGATTGTTCAAGGCATAAAATATGGTTATCTTCTCTGTAAGTTAAAACTCATTTGAATTTTGAATTGTGATAAGAAAGAGATTACAAATCCAATAACCTTTCCCCAGAGGTGTTACCTACCAATCTAAAATAGTATCTATAAAGCACATACCTGCTACTATAGTACTATGATAATACATCAAGACAATCTAAATAATATATCTTATAGCAATAATGAAAGATAATATTTTGGAAAGTCAAATTTTATATTTGTCCTATTTCTGTCCATGTAGTATTTTTGATGTGAACATTCATATTTTACAAGTTATAAATTAACCAGTAGTAAATTTTATTTATGCGCTAATCATAATACTATATTTCCTATAACTCTCCATTACATTTTCTAAATAAAGCAAAGTTAATCCCCATAATTTGCTTTTTGAGGTATCTCTTTTTATCTCTTCATCTGAGTTCAAGATTATATTTTGCCTATGAAACATACAAATAAAGTTTTGTATGTGCATTTTAACAACAAATGAACATTATGTGTTTATTTTTAAGTCATGTATATCATATTTAACAATATTATTAATTTAGACAATTCACTTGGAAGAAATAAAACACCAAAACAGCTTAACTATGGTGATGATGAATACATTGTTCAGAGCATGAAAAAGTAGCCTGATGGCATGCTCTGAGTGCTGATGAGTCAGCAGTATTAAAGACTTCCCTTTAGTGCTGTGGCTGAATTTCCATGAGGTGGATATCTAGGCTCAAGGATTATCTGGCCAAGAGTCAATTGCATGCTCTGTAAATTCCTAAAATTAGAAAAGAAGCTTATTATTGCTTGTACAACCTATATTGAAGTTACAACCTAGCAAGAGGAAAAATTTTAACTGGCTTGCTGCTGAGAGTATAATTTTGCTTATCACAAAGAGAAAATCAAAGAGATAAGCGATTAATCCCTAATAAAAAGTTTTATATTATTCACAATCATAATTTACCAACCAAGCATGTCTGCACTCAAATTTTTATGACAGTAGATGCTGGCCCTGCATTTTTACATGGAATTGTAAATATGATAAAGCAACTTTTAAAATATTTTTACCTCCAATTGCAATATTGACATTTGGTGTGATGCTGCTAATAATAGAGTTGAGAACTCCTTCATTGATATCCCTAGACTCAACACAAAAGATCATCAGAAAAACAAGCTTCATACTTTTAACATCCTAGACTACTAGATAACACCCCTGGGTTATCATTTAATTAAGAAATTAAGAAATTAGCAGAAACATGGGCTTGATATGCATGCTTGTTCATGACATGCATATATCATTAGATATAAACAATACATATACACAATATATATGAAAATTTACGTATTTTTATACATAAATCATGTGCAATTTATACGTATATATTTGGAAAAATGTGTTTATAAATTTATATTTAAAATTGTTCAGTAAAAGTAAAATGACAACACCAAATTAGGAACCGTTTTTCTACTGTCTTGATATTTTTTTTAGCATGCATTGCTTTATGACAAATCTCCCTGATTCACAGGTTTCATTTTTTTTAAAAAAAATTATTTTATTCCATACCCAATGTCACTACACAGCCAAACTTAAAAATCTGTGTTACATTATTGGCAAAGTCAATATGACATTGCTTTGTAAGTGTGGTCTTAGAAAAGCTATGTATTAAGTGCTTTTCATCCACTTTTTAAAAAGCACCTACAGGGAATAGCGCTCTGGAAACAACAATCTATAGTATTTCATGAATTCATGATAAATTTTGGTAATAAATAGCTGATAGATTCTTGCTATTTTCTGTTATACCATTTTCTATACTTGCACTGACAAAACCTGCTTGTACAAATCCAACGAAGTAAAGCCATGATTAGATAAGCCCCAGTCAGTTTCTCAGAGTTTATGAGATTTCCTTAGAAGGCTGTATTAAAATTTACAAGTAATACTAACTGTTAATATACATGAGAATTCTACACAGCTGCTTTCTTCCTTGCTTTACTGATGTCCTTAATTTGATAATGTAACTTTAGATCATTGGGTGGTTAACAACCCTTTGCAAAGATCTCACATCTACTTTTCACCCCCCAAAAATAATGAAGGACCACTTGGGAGATTCAGGACCTCATCATTAACTAGTCAAGTAGCTCAAGAATCATGCTTGGGTTCTTTCAAAATCTTCAACACAGACAAAGTAAGTCTAAATAAACACCCTGAAATTATTTATATTTTAAAATTGTCAACATTTGTATATACCAATAAAAAATACTAGATTATTCTAAGGATATTTTTCCAATGGGCTACATTTTTTATTTTATTTTATTTTAAAATTTCATTTCACATTTTGTCCACAATTCTCCCTCTCCCACCTGCTCCCCAGCCCATCCTTCATCCACTCCTCCCATCAGGTAAGGTATCCCAATGGAAGTTAACAATGTTTGGTACCAAGGACCAAGGCCTTCTCCACTGCATTAAGGATGAGCATGACATCCCATCATACCTAATGGGCTTCAATAAGTAAGCTCATGCTCAGGAATAGATCTTGTTCCTTTTGCCTGGTGCCTCACAAATAGCCCAAGCTACATCACTGTCTCCCACGTATAGAGGGGCTACTTCTGTCTTATGGAGGCTCCACACTTGTTGGTCTAGAGTTCCTGAATTTCCACAAGCTTGATTCAGCTATCTCTTTGATATCTCCCTCATGACCTTGACCTTCCTTCTTGATGTATTCTCTCTTCCCTGTCTTTGACTGGATTCTAAGAGCTTGGCCTGGTGCTTGGCTCTGTACCTGATTTCACCAGTTGCTGGATGAAGGCTCTATGATGATAGTTGGGGTGTTCACATATCTAATTACAGGCAAAGGTAGGAGATGACATCTATTTCCCCTTCCCTGGAAAAGCCATGAGTCCTTCTTGGGGTCTTCTTGTTACCTAATTTCCCTGGAGCTATGGATTGTAGTCTGTTTTTTCTTTGCTCTACATCTAATATCCACTTATGAGTGAGTATATACTGTGTCTGTCTTTCTGAGTCTGAGTTACCTAATCCATGATGTTTTTTTTTCTAGTTCCATATATTTGCCTACAAATTTCATGATGTCATTATTATTTACAACTGAGTAAAACTTTTTTATGTAAATATGCCACATTTTCTTTATCATTCTTCACTTGTGTGGCATCTAGGTTGTTTCCAGTCTCTGGTTATTATGAATAGGGATGCTATGATCATTATTGAGTAAGTGTCTTTGTGGCATGAATTTTTGGGTATTTGCCCAAGAATGGTATCGCTGGGTCTTGAGGTAGATTTATTCTGTAAGAACATAATATTGATTTCCTTAGTGACTGTACAAGTTTGCATACCCACTATAAGTGGAACGCTCCTCTAACTTCACATCCTCATCAACATAAGTTGTCCTCAGTACTTTTGATCTTAGACATTCTAACAGGTTTAAGATGGTATCTCAGAGCTATTTTGATTTGCATTTCTCTAATGATTAAGGATGTTGAGCAAATCCTTAAACATCTTTTGGCCACTTGAGATTCTTATTCTGAAAATTCTCTGTACCAAATTTGTACCAAAAATTTTTATTGGATTTTTTGGTATTTTGATGCCAAAAAAATGTGTCTGGAGATCAGCCTTCTATCAGATGTGGCTTGGTAAAGATCTTTTCTCATTCTGTAGGCTGTAATTTTGTCTATTTACTGTGTCCATTGTCTCTCAGAAACTTTTCAGTTCCAAGAGGTCCCATTTATTGATTGTTGCTCTCAGTGTCTGTGCTATAACTTTTGAATTTAAAAAGTGGCCTCCTGTGCCAATATGTTCAACACTACTTCCCACTTTCTCTTCTGTCAGGTTAAATATTATCCCTAATTTGGTATTTTTATAGCAATAACCAAGCCCTAATATAGTTCTGTTGCAAATACTTCTCAACAGACTATTCTTAAACCTGTAGTCTTTGTTTCCTCTATCAACACTCAGGAAGGATTCCTCCTATCTTCTGTACAGTCTGTAGGAAATGAGTATTTTGGCAACCATGTTACCAGCACAAGTTCTGGCCTATTAATATGAAACTTGTAAATCTGTCATCACATGAAACTGGAGAGGTATTCCCAGCAGTGTCTGTTAGGAAAGAGAAGCATACCACCATTACTTACTATAACTGTTTCTAGATAGGAAAGGTTATTCCCCTAAAGTTAGCTGAAATGATAGTTTCCTCTCATTGTATAATTATGGAGTATTTACTAGTAGTCTATAACATATTTCTGCTATTAATCTGTACATAATCTGAAGTTTGATTTGAACAAAGCAGTGCTGTGAAAGATAAGTAATCTGAACTAAATCAAAAATGAATGAGTATGTGAAAATTGCTGAAGCATCACATTATAGAAAACTCTAAATCTGTCACATTGTAAAGGTGTGGCTAGAAATCTATGACTTTTACAAATTTTGTCTAGCAACCTAAAATTAATACAAAAAGGTTTTTCCATTTGTGGAAAGATCTTAATTTGTTGAAATGTTGTTAAAGGTCACTGAAGAAAGAAACTAAAATAATGAAAATATAATAATCCTACACTGTAAAACAAGATAAAATATTTTTAAGATACAATATTCTTCTTTTAAAATTCTTCTACAGTCTATTGTCCTTTGGAACTGGAATGTGACACCTCCCAAAATACTACCACATTTTAAACAAAATTTGATGCATATAAATCTGCCAGATTTCTAATTATTTACCCTGATTATAATTATCTATATGTTAATTTGTTGTTTTCTATTAAAGTGTTATTGCCATTCAAACAGTTAATTAACATTTATTATGTGATACTTTTCTCACAAAAATACCATATGGTTTATTTTTAATATTTACCTTAAATCCCAAATATACAGATTAATGTAAGAGCAAATAGGTATCTGCGGAGTGGCAAATATATGTTATATAGAAAAAATATATTAGCTTCATTAAGATATTTTTGTATTGCCAACTAAAAATTAATGGATCCCCATCCACAGAACCTGCAAGCTACTAGATACATCCCACCCTCAAACTAGCCAAACTCCTGAAATCTTGCTGGAAGTCTGAAATTCAGCTTGCTAAAATACAGAGAGACCAAAGAGGTAAATGACCAGCCATTTGGCAGGATACCCCACCCTCTAGGTCCTCCAGAGAGGGACAAAATCCCAGGTCCCTCCCCCAACTGCCTTGGCTTCTCTAGTAAGCCAGCATGAGAGTTGAGAAGACCAAGAAAGAGGACCAAGGGAGAAATCTAAAGCATAACTTGTGACTGCACAGAGTAGACCAAGAGAATGAACCAGAAGAGAAGACCTGGGTGCAAAAAAACTCTGAGGAATCCACAAGGATGATCCCAGCTAAGACCCTAAGAAATAGAAGAAAGTGTGCCTAAATTGGCCTTGCCCTTTAGTCAAACTGATGAATATCTTAAATATCACTATAGAACCTTCATCCAGCAACTGACGGAAAAAGAGACAGAGACTCACAGTGGAGCACTGGCCTGAGCTTGCAATGTCCATTTGAAGAGTGGGAGGAATGAGAATATGAACAAATAGGTCAAGACCATGATTGGAACACCCACTGAGACAGTTAAATTGAGCTAATGGGAGCTCACCAACTCCAGCTGGACAGGGTAGGGACCACCCGACCAAATGCATTCTCTCTGAATGGCTGGGGCAGACTATGGGCCATGGCAGTGGCACCAAGATTTATCCCTACTGCTTGTACTAAATTTCTGGGAACCTATTCTCTTTGGATATTGCTCAGCCTAGATATAGTAGAGAGGGCCTTGGATCTTCCCCCAAAGAAATGTACCTTATCTTCTCTGTGGAGTGGATGGGGGTGGGATGGTAGTGTAACAGAAGGGAATGGGAAGATGGGAGAGAGTGGGAACTTGGATTGGTATGTATAATGAAAAAAAATGAGTTTTTTTTAAAAATCAAAAATCAAAAACTGGATGTATATCAGGTAAAAACTACTTTTGTTATTTGATAATTCCAATAAAAAGAACTGTAGTAGAAGAGGACTACCATCATATTTCTAGAATCAATCTATAGCCTTTAAGTTTCTCAGGAATTCCAAAAAGTATTTATAATAAAATATTTAATATTATGAAAGTTAGCCAAGTTATGAGTTTATAAATTTTAATAATGATATCATTAGTGACAGTTAAATTTCTTTGAGGACAAAGTTACTCACATATATATATATATATATATATATATATATATATATACATAGTCATTTATATATACAAATATATTATATGTGTGTCATTTTAACACTTAAGATTACTTTGTGTCAAAAGTATTTTAACAAATCTATTGCATAACAAATTCTTATTTTGTAAGAACAATGATTGTTAGAAAAATGAAGGTGCTGTATCTCATGAAAAAGACTCTTTCCAGCAAATGGAGTCCTTCATAGAAAACCTCAGTTGGATACAATATAGAAAAGTTCTATTTTTGGAGTCCAACTACAGTGAATACTTTGAAATTACAACTTCAGCATCTTTAGCTCAAGGAACATCCCAGAAAATGAGACAAAAGTATTATAAGATCCAGAATACCAGGAAGTCTCCAATGAAACAGTCTTACCAAGAATTGACTACATAAGTGAAGCCAGAATGAACATAGTATCAATGGACATGATAACAGGGGAAAATTTTTGTTTCGTCCTGTAGACATAGAACTATAAGCAACTAATGACTGTTGTGGCTGTTCAATAATTAGCCTCTCCTAGGAATAAGCCTGATTATATATTGTCAATTATAGAGTAGTCAGCCTTGAAATCATAGAGACACCACCAGCAAAAATGGATACATATATATTCATACATTACAGATACAAATATACATATATATTTTCATAACAATTATAAAACAAACCAAGCTATAATCTTGAAAGTTTGGGGTTGTCATGAAAGTACTTTCAGATGGGGTTTCTGGGAGAGACAAGAGAGAGGAAAGGGATTTCAGATTGATACAGGTGTGATTATTTGGGTCTGGATGGCCAGGAAACCAACTTGCTGTTTCTGTTTTCATAATGGCACCCAAATTCTATGGCATGGATCCACATAAGACCTAAAAGTGCTTTTTTTTTTAAAAAAAAAAAAAAAAAAAAAGAGGGCTTCTATGCCCACAAAAAATGGGAGCCAAGTGCAGCTTCTTAGTAATCGCATTTTTTTTTTCAGATAGGCTCTGTTTGCTTTACACAAGCAGTGGTGTGGCTCCTTTAAGATATGTCTTCTGGCTGCTACTGGCAGCATGAAAGGTTCTGAGACTTTTGGGAAGTTTTGCTACAGAGCATTTAGGGTTTGTGAGCAGAGTTCTATAAGTTGCTTAATTTCAATAAACCTGCTGTATCCCTTGAACTGGGGCAGTGAGTATGACTTGCAGAGGTGGTGAACATACCTCTACCATGTTGGACAGGGCAGAACCAACAGGCAAAGGCACAAGGATAGTCCTAGCCACACCCACTTATGAAAAAAAGAAAAACCTCTCTGGGTCAGAAAATGATTACAGATGCACTTTAAGGTATATTCAGATTAAAAAGAACTCTGAATGGGTCACAGTGTTGGATAAATGCACAATAACATAAGACAGAGAAGAAAAAGTACAGACAGTCATAGAATAAAGGACTATAATCATAAAATAAATATTAAAAAGTAATAGAGTAAAAAATCAGCCATGTAAAGATGAAATATACACAGAGAGTCTGGGTTATGCACATTATTGTGTTTTCTTTGAAATTTTTGACTGCAGAGAGACATTTGATTCTGGAGGCTGCTAAAGTAAGCCAACAAATATATTTTAAAGGTGTCTTGACTTCAAAATTTGAATCTAAGAATATGTTATTTTGGAAAAGGGTTCTATGTCCACAGAAGATTAGAACCTGTGAATTTTTCAGGTTCCCGTGATTTGATGGAACAAGTCCTATAAAAGGTTTCTGTGAACCCTAAAAATACTTTACCCAACAAATGATAGGAATCAATTTGGATAAAATTATGACCAAATTCCCAAAATAAATGTTGGTAAAGGTTTGCTTTTATTAAAGGGTCCTGATTATAAATGGCTACATGGTCACATCCAATCTCTTTCTAAAGACAAGGGAAAGGAAATATGATATAAAGATGAATACTTTGCATTGGTATGGATCTTGGTCTATTGATACAAATTTAAGGTCAATTTTGTAATATGTATATTTCTACTCTTGTTTAAGGTATTATGTTTATATAGCTCATGTAAAAATGTAATGCATAATTAAAACAGATTAATAGATACTCATTTATAATAGTCAAACTTGTAGTCATGTTAGTTAGGTTTTCTAAATACACACAGATGTTTTTCAGTTAGATAATATTTAACACTCCAAAGACCTACACAGTATGTCATTTAAAAGGTTTTAAGAACTTAAACTTTACTTTTCTGTGAGACATGTCTGCTTCTGTCTGCACCTATTTTTTCAGAGAGGTTAATGGGTATTGGAGAAACTTGTTATGGAATTTGCCTTCAATGTGACAAGGCTAGCCATTTTTGGGCAAGAAACTTTTTTTGCCTGGACTGCTTGATGGTATGCTGTATAAACTGGACATGCAGGACCCACAGAAAAATGTCTGTTGTACTTACCTAAAGAAGGTAATATAGCCCTTCAGTGTTCTTGCTTCATGAAAGAGTCTGCCAGACATCCTGCAGGACACAGAAGAAAGTGACTGACAAAATGCCAATATAGGTGAAATAGTCTATCAAATTTCCTACTTCATGGAAAAGTCTGCTGGATACTATGAGCTGATAGGATGAAGATGAACGCTTCATTGGTACAGAACTTTGGATAGCTGTCCAGGCAGTGAGATGACTCTGTCACTCCTAGAACTTTGGAAGTTGCTTACAATGTGCTTCCTGTTTACTTAGGTACTATTATATCCTTCTTGAGTCTTTGATAGACTTGAAGATAGTTATAGTTTTTCTTAATTATAATAAAAGATATAGAAGTTAGATATTGGAAAATTAGATATAGGAAACTTCAGACTCAAAAGATAAAATAGATGATAGAGTATTTTCAATTTTTGCTTAATACAAATAGACTAATATTGTAACTATAATTCTTGCTTGATACCTATTTTGTTGTATGTAATTTTACTATATTAAAGTTAAAAGCTTTTTTTTTATTTAGACAGAAAATGGGAGATGATATGGGATTCCCCTTTCTATGCTAGGAATATGTTTTATAACCCTTGGTTAATAAAAAAGCTACTTTGGGCTATGGCAGGGCAAAACAAAGCCAGCTGAGGAGTGTGTGGGGGGATCTAAACTAAATGCAGGGAGGAAGAAGGTGGAGTCAGAGAGAATCCATATAGTTGCTGAAGGTGAAAAGCACTGGAACCTTACTGATATGTCATAGCCTTATGTTAATACACAGATTCATAGAAATGGGATAATTTAAGATGTAAGACCTAGCTAGGAATATACTTAAGCCAGTGGCCAAACAGTATTGTAATTAATATAGTTTCTGTGTGATTATTTGGGCTTGGGTGGTCAGGAAACCATTGCACAGTCTCTGCTTACAACTGACAGAAGTTATACTGTTAGACTGAATGTGAAGTTTTTAAGATGATAAAATGGAAATTATTGTGAGGCCTTAAGCATATCCCCCTTTACAGAATAGGATTGCAACTGGTGGTGTCATTGTGAAGGACTTGTTTAGATTATTATATTGTTGATAAACAAAAATAATACCTGAAATATTAGTTTGAAACATAATCATTCTTATTTTTTGTATTTAATGATAAAAAGTTTGGCATGAAATGAGTATTTGGAAAAATGATTTCCTGTACCAGTCAAATATAATAATTTGTCTGCTTTTGTGAAGCACAAATATAAGATACTGATGTTCTAAATAGTTCACATGAATAAAACAAACTCTTTCATGTTTCTTGTTACACTCAATATAAATTCATTGGCAATGCAAAGTTTTCATCCAAAGATAAAAGTTTAAATAAAATAAAAATTCAGTGCTAGCTTGAAATTTCAGATGTTAGAAGTAAAAGTTCTAGCCGGGCGGTGTTGGCACATGCCTTTAATCCCAGCACTGGGGGACAGAGGCAGGCAGATCTTTGTGAGTTCAAGGCCAGCCTGGCCTACAAGAGCTAGTTCCAGGACAGGCTTCAAACTATAGAGAAACCCTGTATTTAAAAACCAAAAAAAAAAAAAAAGTAAAAGTTTTGCTGTCCTTTATGAGGCACTAATAAAAATACTGTTGGGAACACCATCGTATGTGTGAATTCCCAGAAGTGAAAGTCATAAATTGCTAATATTTAGAAGGTAAAAGAAATAGAAATTAGAATTTGAGAATTCTTAATAGTTGCTGGTGAGGTGCTTCAGTAAATACGGCCCAACAACACTGATGATATCAAGGGAATAAGGATAGAATATAGGAGGTGTGGAAGAGAAAAGGGGAATCATGGAATAGAGAGGTTACTTTGGGTTTGGAAAAGTAAGGCATAACAGAGGAGAAAATGTGGTGAGAGATAACTAACACTGAATATATTTAAAATTTTGCTAGGTTTTATGTTATTGATAACATGGTTACATTACCCCAATTTATTTTTGAAATATCCTCCTTCCTTCAGGAGGAACATTTTTTCATTGTGTCTTGTCATGAGACTTTTCAGTGAGGAATCCCAAAACAATTTGTATGTAATTATTTGGTTGTAAATGGTCACATGACTAACTTCCCTTGTCTCAATAATTTTGAACCTGACTGTTTTGGATTTTTCTACATAAATGTGTCAGAACTTGCAGGATGAGTGAACTATATATTTCTAAACCCTGTCCCTTTCTATTTGTGTATGTATGTATATATGTATATATATAAAATATATTCTATATTTATATATAAAATATATACACAAAATATATATACAAATATATAAAATATGAACATTATAAACCAATGCATTTGTTTATACACTTATTTAAATATTCTTATATATTAATGATACATAAGTTCACAATGTATATTTATACATGTACATATCTACATTTGAATTTACATTTTAAATTATTAATTAAAAGCAAAATGACACAAATGAAGTTAGGAAATGTCTTTTTTCTGTCTTGGTATTTTTCTCAGCATGCATTTATTGCTTTATAAAAAATATCTGATTCACTGGTTTAAATTATATTAAAAATCATATTATCCCATCTTCAGTGTCTATAAGTGACTATGGTTTTCTGACTTGGATCTTCAAGACAGTTGAGAGATTTAGATTGACAGGAATAGTAGAGTTGGTGCATATTTTGCTGGAGGACAATAATTGTACCCTGCCTTTCATTTGTCCCCATACTATTATACTCTCCACAGTGAGGACTACCTTTCTCCTTGGCATTCCACCCTCAGAGCATTTAAATTACTTGTCGCCTGAAAGATTGTAAGCAATATCCCAGAGTATCACAGTTTTAATTTCTTTTGTGACTTAGTACAAAGCCAGACCTCATTTCTAATACAGTGTTTGCCTGACAGATAAAGAGTTCACTCATACCAAAAAGCTTAGATTCCATCTCTTCATGACAATGTGTTTCTGAATCAAAAGTCACATTTTAAACATTATTTGACACTTGAGACATTTTTCTTTTGTCTTTAATAAATATTTGTTATAACATTACGTTTCCCCTATATTTGTAGTTCATCTAAATATATTTAAATTGGGTTATGTTTTATTTATTTATGCAAGTATATGTGATGTGAAACTGCTTGTATATGTTTGTGATACAAGCATATGACAGTATGTAAGTAGATCAGATAACAACTTGCTGCTGAGTTGACCCTCTCAATTAGCCATGTGGAATCATATCCACGGCCTTAAACTCAGCCATATAAACCCTCGTCTCATTCACTGAACCCTCTAGCCAGCTGAGGGCTTTTACTTTTTGTGTGTGTGTTTTTCCTTCTTTTTCAAAAATAAAAAATTTTAATGCAATATATCCTGATTAAGATTTTCCTCTTCTTTATTGGCTCATGTTAGGAAACAGGCAACTAAGAAATAATAATAATATAAAATATAACAAGATACATCCAAATCAAACAAAGCAAAATAGGACAAAACAAGAAAAAAAGAGCCCATGAAAAGGCACAAGAAATAGATAGAGATGTAGTTTTACAATGTCTCATTCTGCAGTCCTTGCTGGCCTAGAACTTACTGTATACAACTGGATCATCAAATCTCAGAGATCCCCTTGACAATGCCTCTTTAACATTGGTATTAAAGATGTTAGCCTAGTAGTTCTACCAAACCCTACTAGCCCTGGATGTTTTTATTTCTTTTCATTAAAGTTTTATTTTTCTGCTTTTCATTAGATTTTATCAGGCTGCTGGTTTTCTTTCTCTTAAACATGTACTTATGTCTAACACTGTGCCAAGCTCTGGGATGGACCTTCCCTCAGAAGATTGGGGTAAGGCTATTTACTTGGCCATGAAGATTATCACACTTGATTTTTGATTGATGATCATTTGTATGGCAACATGGCTGTCTTCCAGTCACTGGACAGCTTTCTATCATATTTGAGCCCCATTATCTTCTCTTCCTGTGACCTTCAAGATTCAGATCATCACTAGTTTGAAATCCCAAATCACGCTGAATGGGAGGTACAAAATCTGTCCAAAGGACAAGTACCATCTATCACACTATTTTTCTAGTATTTTAGTATGTAACACACAATCTATAACTCCTTTTTGTAGCATATTGATTCATTCTAATTATTAAAAAGTTTAAGATATAATACTTTCTTCTTTGACTAACTTTAATTCTTTGTACTTATACAGAAATTTACTTTTCAAATAAAGCTTTAGCAGTTTTTTGATTTTCTGTGTACTCTTTCCATCAAAATAGAAATAAAAATTTTACATGAGCCTTTTAAATAAGAAATCTATAACTCTTTCTATGCATTTCCTTTTTGAAAACCAATACTGTGTGTGTAACTACATTAAAGGCATTGAATTATTCTTCATTGACTATACAAAAGCAACTTCCCTCTCCTTGCAGTTCCACGAAACTGACTGTTCAATATTATGGTGGTGAGTTCTACACCATCTTTTAGTCCTCAGTTGACTGTACTACAGTATTTCATTAGCTTCTTGATAAAAATCTGCCCATAATTATATACCAGAAAATATTGATGTGCCAATATGTGTTTTCTTATGATTTACTAAAATATAAAGTTTATTTATTTTGTGTTTTATTTTTAGAAATTATATTAGTTACAAAATAGAAGAACAGGCAGAAACTGAATGAAAATATTTTATATATGCATGTATTTTACTGATATACTGATATTATTTAGAATTTTGCTATTTTTGAACTTAGTACATCTAGCAATACTATATGTGCCCAGATGAATAGTTCTTCTCTATTTCTCTAAAATATAATCATAAACCAGGCAGTGATGACACATGCCTTTAATCTCAGGACCCAGGAAGCAGAGGCAGGCAGATCTCAATAAATTCAAGGCTAGCCTGCTCTACAAGAACTAGTTCTAGGCAGGCTTCAAAGTTACAGAGAAACCTTTTCTCGAGAAACCAGAAAAAAAATCTAATCATATAATTATTTTAATATTTATAAGTAATAATGTGAAATACCAAAATATTTGTACATATTCAAATGTTTGTATGTAGTTGTTTTTGTCTGTTACTATGAGTTTTGTGCAGAACTTTTTATCAAAAGGCCACTTTATAAGGTCAACTAGGAAGTCTTCTATACATATCTCTGATCTTGATCTTGACTTGTGAGTTTTTTTAAATATATGAATTATCTTTTTTAAAGATTCATTAGAATTCTTCCTTATAACTTTGCAGTAGAGACAGAAGGATAGGAGTACGCTGTAATCTGTTCTCTCACCTTATCTGGGACAAGCAGGGAGGTAAGAAAGATGACCTAGTCAAACCCCCCTGTAAGATGCTAATGATAGTTCTTCTGAGAAATATGTACAAGTGTTTTTTACTTGCAGACTTCTTAACTGAACTTCCTGAGTTAGATTGTTAAAATACACCAAAAAGTTTTAAATTTATGGGACAGTGGCTGGAAATTTTAATATGAACTATGTAATTGTGGAAGTAAAAACAGATATTGTACCATACTGAAATGGTCCACACTTTTCCTTGGAGTCTTCTGTGAGGTTCACTAGACTTTACTTTTTAAACCAGGGCAGAAACTATTTACACATTGAAAAAAAAAAAAAAAAAGCATTTGAACTACCGTGGACTCAGTACTGTCCTTATGCCTTGCAATTGTTTATACATAGATTATGACCTAACTAGAAGGTTTCAAATCATTAACATTATGAATTTTGTCTAAATAATTTTGATGTAATTTAAATCCAGCAGAATATGAGAGAATTTTACTAGGAACTCCAGTATATATTTCCAAAACAATTGCTTTTATTTACCATTGTATCATTCATATTCTCTGTCTCTCTCGATCTGTTTCTTTTTCTTCATATCTTCCTCCCCCAACTTTCCCTACTTTGCAATTCTGTTTGTAATTTGTGCGTGGGTGTGTGTTGGACATGCCATGCTCATAATTATATATTGTTTACTTTTGTATATTTAAAATATTTTGTTATGCAATTATAGTCTTCTGATGATCTGGAGTGTCTTTAGTGCTTTAACAATGATAAAGATTCATCAAATAAGTCTCCAAATGCAGGGTATCCTTAATACTTACACATTACACAATATAACACAAACCTACTTAGTCATAACACTACTAAGAAAATATTAGCCTTTCTACTGTGTTAACACTTGTTAAAAGAATAATTCAAAGAATCCAAATCTATAACAGTGATCAGTGTATTTTCCATTCTTGTAAATGTTCAATAAACAATAACAGTAATCAGTGTATTTTCCATTCTTGTAAATGTTCAATAAACAAAAGAAGTTTATAATTTCTTTAAAGAAGCAATAAAATTGCTAAATCAATTCTCAACACTTCCAATGTTTTGTGTGACACAATTAGGAATACCTTAAAACCAATACAAAAAAATAAACATATGTTTAATATCTTGAAAAATATTTAAGTTTCTCTCTCTAAGTTTGTGTTTTTGTGTCTCTGTGTGAGCAGTTACACATGTATATGCATGCACTTATCTGGTGGATTTTCTTTATCCTTACACATTTTTTCTTGGGAGACATTACCTCTCATCAAACCTATCAATCACTAAATGACAAATGATTTCAGGGATTCCTCTGTCCCTGCCTCATCAATGTTAGGACTGTAGGTGTGTGTGTGCCACTTAACGTACTGTTTTTTGTTGTTGTTTGTTTGTTTGTTTTTGTTTTTTTTTGTTTGTTTTGTTTTGGTTTTGGTTTTTGGTTTTTCAAGACAGGGTTTCTCTGTGGCTTTGGAGCCTGTCCGGAACTTTAGACCAGGGTGGCCTCGAACTCACAGAGATCTGCCTGCCTCTGACTCCCAAGTGCTGGGATTAAAGGTATGTGCCCGTAACTTTTTATATGATATTTTGGATTCAAACTCAAGTGCTCATGCTCTGGCTGCAAGTAACATACTGTCTGAGTCATTGCTCCTTTTCCTATTGTTGTATTTTAAAACTAGGATGAAAACCAGTGTATTTTAGTAAAATAGTACTTACCCTCATGCAAATTCAGGACAATCAAACTAGCATGTGTATTGTTGTAGTATTTGTGGTTATTTTCTTAAAAGTAAACAAAATGATTTAATCATATTGATGAAACAATATAATGGACATGTTGCCAGTGATGAAGTTCAATCTCTAAGGAAAGAATTTTTGTGATTGTAGGCTTTTTTCAATTTACTTTAATTTACATTTTAATAGTTCCCTTTTAGTCTTTGTTTTTTAGGTGAATACTTTATTAGTTTACATCCTTCATTTAAATGTACCAGGCTTGTTCTTTTGGGCCACCAACCAGCCCTAAATCACGACATTGAGACTTATTATTAGCTTTGAAAGTTTGGCCTAGCTTAGGTTCATTTCTTGCTAGTTATTTTAACTTAAACAAACATGTTTCTCTTTCTCTATATTTTTCCTAAGGGCTTTTCTTTTTCTTTCCTTCTGTATATTTTATTTCCACTTTTTCTTGTGTTTGGCTGGCTGGCATCTGCTCTGCTGCTGGCCCCGGGAGTCTCCCTTGCTCACTCCTCCTCCTTCTCTTGTTCTTCCTTTTGGAGCTTAGATTCCTCCTCCTATTTGTTCTCTCTGCTGGCTAGCCCTGCCTATCATTTCTATGACTAACTATTGGCCATTCAGCTCTTTAACAGACCAAACACAAACCTTAGGTAGGCAAGGTGAAACAAATGCAGCACATCTTTACATAATTAAACACACATCCTTACATCATTAAAAAATGCAACATAAACAAAATAACACACCTTTATTCAGTTAAAGTATTTTTTACAGCATAAACAAATGTAACACATCATTGCCTAGTTAAAATAATATCCCATAAGGACAGTCTCCAAAGCTACAGCAAAACCCTGTCTCAAATAAAAACAAAACAAAACAAAAAACAAAAAGAAAATATTATCCCACAGCACCATTGGTTACTATAGAAGTAGCTTTTCTCTTGTTGTGCTAAAATCTCATCACCAAGGCAACTGAGAGAAGGAAGAGTATATTTGTCTTTTTAGTTTCAGAGGTCGAAGAATTCATCACCATCACAGTAGTGAGGTATGACACAGGCAGGCAGGACAGTTCAAATGCGCTGAGAGCTCATCTCATGAACAATATAGGAAGAAAGAAGAGGAGAAGAAATACGAGTCCTTTTTAAAACTATTTATTCATTTTACATAGCAATGATAGGCCCCGCTCCTTCCCTTCTCCCACTACCCCTACAATTTTTCCCCAATCAACCCCCCTTCTAATCCTCAAAAGTGTAAGGCATCTCACAGGGAGTCAGCAAAACTGCCCATTGCTGAATGAGCCAGGTTCCACTGCAACAGAAGTGTAATTTTAATAAAGTTACCACATTTATCTCATACAGAAGTAAGGAAGGATATTTACCAAAGTCAATGAAACAAGAAATTTAAGTCTAAACAAGAAATGAAGTATAAGTTTCTGGCTTTCTAAAAGCAAAGTGATCATGGAAAATAATGTAAAGTTAAAACCTTTTAAATGTTCCATTAAGTGAAAATACACAGATATCATCTCAATTAGAAAACCCAGTGAAGATAATAAGATAAAGGTTATTTATAAATGAACACTGGAAAAAGTTGAAGTAAGGACTCTACACCATAGCACCTCCTTGGGCTGTATGCCTATGCGTTAAAGTAACCAACAGTGAGAATAGAGGAGTAAGAGGGTAGCTAATGTCTTAGCTGAATGTTCAGGGACACTTCCCATACAAGCTTTTCTTTGTGGGCAGTAACATGTCTAATAATAGGGCCCCTTAAAAGCAGTCACAGTCATTTGTACTAAAAATTATAATAGTTCCCTGTGGTAGCATTGACCAATAACATCTTAGATATTTGACAGGTAATCTAAGAAATCCACACAGATTAGTGTGTGAGTGACTGAGGAGCCCATCACCCTTCCTTTTCTTTAATAACGATTCTTAATTGTCAAATGATAATATTGAGAAAATCTGTAATCCATCAGCGGTGGTGCATGCCTTTAATCCCAACACTATGCAGGCAGAAGCAGGTGGATCTCTCCTAATTTGAGACCAGCGTGATCTACAGACTGAGTTCCAGGACAGTTAGAACTCATTTATAGAGAAACTCACTCTCAAGAAAAAAAAATTAAAAAGGAAAGAAGGAAAAGAAAATCTGCTTAGTTAAAATAAATGTGTACTTTATTCCCAAACTCTCCCATCATGTCTCTAAATTTGGTCTACAACATAAAAATTTCCTGCGTTAAAATCAACAGAAGTGCATCCTGTTTTTTAATCCAAACTCTGCTTTAATAATGAGTCTTTTGTAGATATGTTCTTATAGATTGGATTTTAAGAAGTGTCCCAATTACTTTCATTTATATCAAAAGATAAAATTAATCACTTTTCCACTTTAAAAGAAAGTTAACACAGTTTCAATGGATGAGGAGTTAGGAGGTCCTGGGACATAACCTAACTTGAAATAGTCCTAACAAACAGTCCAAAGTACTTTAGTAAATGCCACAGTGAATCTAAAGAACAATTAATGAGGTATAATCAAGTGATGAAAACAGAAAGAGAATGAATGTCATCTGCAAGTGTTATTTCCTTAAATGTTTAATGAATAAATTTTGAACTCTAAATTAATAAAGAACAAGAGCAGTAATAATCTAGCCAAACAAAATACTTTCTCTTAAAGGAACAGATTACAGAAATATAGAGTGAATATTGATTCCAGTTTAGTAACACATACATATTATGAGAATTATTTAACATTGTTAATGCTTATAATCTACAATTTACATAGCATGTGTAGAAACTTAGATTAAATTACATGTGACACATATAACATATATCTTCAGTTCATTCAGAAAATAAAAATAAATCAATGACATTATCTCCTTATGTTTATGTTTGAAAGGTTTGGTTAGAGTAATAATATTTAATAAATTATCATTAATCACCCACTATCAGATACTAGTAATAAAAGTAGAGTACATGGGAAGAACAACTGGAATTGTCATGAAATTCCAAGTACTTTGAGATGACATAAAAGTTCATAATTATATCAGTGTGATGCTAAAATGGGACCAAAATATATAGGGAATTAATTTTCTTACATATGAATTTGGATATCCATAATTTTCACTCTAATGGGTTTCAAAGTTCTCACTCTCTGGATTACCTTGACATTTACAAGAGCTTTGATTTAGAGTTTCTATGATTAACCCCTTCTGAACTATTGTTGGCAAAAATACTCAAAAATACTAGGCAAAAATATTCAAAATTTAGTAGATTCTCATCTGGGTACCACAACTAATTTGCTCAGAACAGTAGAGATGACATTGCTGATAGGTAAGTGGATGAGCTGACCCTGAGAAAGTGAGCATGGATATATGGTCCTGTTCCTCATCTGCCATATGGTGGCAGTGGTGAAGGAGAGATGCACTTCTTTTCCCCCTGCATGTCCTTGCCTGTGGCAGGTGAGAGAGCTAACCCTGATGTTATAAAAGTGGTAGAGCAGTCCCTGACCACACCAGCTGCAGCATTTTGGAGAGGAGGCCCTGTACCTCACCTGGGCAGCACAGAAGAGCTGATCCTGAGGCCATAAAAATAGGGGAACTTGTCCACACCTTGCTCATAGGGTGAACTAACTAGGCCAGTGCTAAAGAGTTAAACTTAGGTGGTAAGGATAGGGAAGAACTTCTGGTCTGATCTTGCAACTAACTAGACCCAGAACCAGGGTTATGAGTTTGCCCACCCCAAGATCCACTTTATTTATGGTATGCTGGAGCATGTAAAGGGTCAGGTCCTGCAGACTCAGAGCTGCAGGATATCCTAAACACAAGGCAACAACAGAACATTTAAGAGGAATCCCAGTGAAGACCTAGTATCAACGGTGTAGCAAAATCCAAAGGCTTCAAACCAGACCAAGGACTCTTTGTAATAAACAATTGCAAGTAAAGATTTATAAACAAAAGGATTTATGGTGTGACTCACTGTGTCACACTATAGCTTCCATGAAGACCTAGTATCAACGGTGTAGCAAAATCCAAAGGCTTCAAACCAGACCAAGGACTCTTTGTAATAAACAATTGCAAGTAAAGATTTATAAACAAAAGGATTTATGGTGTGACTCACTGTGTCACACTATAGCTTCCATGATGTTCTCATTCTTCCATTAGCAGGTGTGTGTGCATGTGTGTAAGTGAGAGGGTGAATGCATAGATGCACAAAAAGAAATACAGAATGTCGATTACTTAAAGATCATTTATAAATAGGTTGCGTCGTTGTTTTGAAAATAATAATTTAAATATCTGTAAGGGGGTAATATGTTTTTGTTGGATGGGTTACAGATTATCAAATATGTCCACCAAGAAATACTGTGGACACTCATATTGCAATCCTTATGTTTATGCAACAGGAATGTTTTCTTATATAAAGTCATTATCTGAAAATTATTGAACTGAAAATATTTACTCAACAACTTTTCAAAATTAACAAGCTACTTTAGTGTTATAGATTCATATTAAAGGAATCAATAAATCACTAATTAGATTAACAGAGTTTAATCCTAAAAATTAATGAATAAATGGACAAAAATATAATTTTTGAGATTAGAAAATAGTTACTTGGAAGCAGCTACTAACCTGTAGAAGTAAATTATGTAAAAATAATGTATTACAATGTAATGTACAGAGATAATATTTTTAGAGCTAGTATATTTAAAAATCACACCATACTGTAATAGGAGGCTACTTGTTCATTTCCCAGCCACCTAGACTCATGAAATCATCAGAGACCATATTACTTGCAAAACTGGCCAATAGCTTAAGCATATTTCTTGCAAATTCAAACCTTAAATTAATCCATCTCCATTAATCTGTGTGTCACCAGAGGCTGTAGTTTACCAGGAAAAGTTTCAGTGTCTGTATCCGGTGGGGCTACATTGTTTCTCTCTGACTACTGCCCTTCTGTCTCCCAGCATTCAGCTTAGTTTAGAGGCTAGCTCTGTTCTACAGAATCAGGTCAAGCCAGTTTCTTTATTAACCAATGGTATTAGCAGCATACAGAAAATCCCACATCATCAAACCTTAAAAGATAAGAAATAATTGGGAAGAAGTGTTTTCTTCATGTATTTAAGACAATAGAATAAAAGCTATTTAAAACAGTCAATGAATATAAGAATAAGAAATTAAGACTGGTGATCTATTCAAGACAGGTATAGTCATTTACACAAATTCTAGTCATTTAAAATGAGTTGAATTATGTGAACTATAGCCAATTTTATCTCTAGAGAGCAAATATATAAATATAAATGTTCAAGAAACTTAGTAATACTAATTAATAGAACATGAAAAAAAATTTAGACCATAGACTGCAGCGAGTGAGTGGAAAAACTGGGTGCTAAAAAGATACTCCTCATTTCCAATAATTCCTGGAAAGAAGCAAAGTCTCGTTGACTGACCAAAATGTCAGGAATGTGAGGAGATTAGAATGTTGTACGTTAATTATAACCCTGGTTCTAGGACTAAAACCAGACCAAGGAATTTTTGCAATGAACACTGGCAGGTAAAGAAATAAAAATAAAAGGATTTATTGTATATCTCACTGTGTCATGCTTACATGATGAGATGTTTTTCCTTTTATTTTTCTTAAATATTATTTTATTTTTGGGGAGAGGTTTCAAGGACAGAACATATTCAAAGGTATGAGAAATGAATGAATTGAGATTCATGATGTGAAAGACACAGAATAAATTTTAAAATGTTTAAAAAAGGGCTGGAGAGATAGCTCAGCGGTTAAGAGCACTGCCTGCTCTTCCAAAGGTCCTGAGTTCAATTCCCAGCAACCACATGGTGGCTCACAACCATCTGTAATGAGGTCTGGTGCCCTCTTCTGGCCTGCAGGCGTACACACATACAGAACATTGTATACATAATAAATAAATAAATATTTTAAAAAAAATGTTTAAAAAAATATTTCAGGTCAGAAGCTAACTAACCTACTAGGAATCCACTGTTTATTTGTGTGTGTGTGTGTGTTCTTGTGTGTGTGTGTGTGTACTTGTGTGTTTGTGCTTTTATTTGGTTATGTTTTAGTGATTTTTTTTCTTATTCTTCTGTTTTTGTTTTGGTGTGGTTTTAGTTTTTTCTTGGTTTAAGTGGGGGAGCTGTTGGGTTGGGTTTTGTTTTTTGTAAAAGAACTTAATGTTTGTTGGGTAGCAAAGGGGTGTGGATTTGGAAGAACTTGGGAGAGGGAAATATTATGATCAAAATATATTTTGTTTTAAACAACCAAAATATTTAAAAAATGTAAATACAAATAAATTGACTTACTTTGACATAACTAATGGATTAAATCTGTGATTTAAGCCATGCAGATAAATGTGGGCTTTTATATTGTTTGATTTTGGGTTAATGGAAGCTAGTGCCTGTTAAGTTAACATATTTCAGAAGACTTTTTAACTATTAGTCACAGTTATCAATATGAACAGAGGTGAAAAAGGAAAGACTATTTAGGAGTCTCAAGCTAGCCTGAGAAGAATGTTAATCAGCTACTGCTGAACATGAGGCCTGTCCTGAGGTAGTGAATATACCAATGCCTCTTTATTGGAAAAAACTGATTTCTCTCAAAGGTACAAAATGATATTTAAACTATTAGCCTTTATCCTAGTGTCTATGTTTTAATTTATCATTCATTTATTCATTCTTTACCCATCCATAAATAAGTAAATCATAATAAGATAGATAAAAATTATCACATTAAAGTTGAACAAGACAAACTGGTAAAATGAAGGCATAAGACCCACTCATTCACACACTCTGCAATCCTATAAAACATTAACTGAAAGCTACATTATGTACACAAAGGACTTGGTATTGACCTGTGTGTAGGGCCTATGCTTGCTGCTTCAATCTCTGTGAGTTTATATAAGCTATGCTAATTTTGGCTTAGACAGCATGTTTTTTCTAGCTATCTTCTACCCCTTCTGGCTTCTAAATTTTTTCAAGTTCTCTTCCAAGGGGTTTCCTGAGATCTAGGGGGCAGGATCTGCTGAAGATATCCAATGAAGGTTGAGTCTCTGTATTTATTCTCATTTGTTGAAGGAAGAAAAATTTCTGTTGTTAGATAAATAAGGCACATATGTATGAATATAGCAAAATATCATTAGTAATCATCTTATCATTACTTTTGATTTTTTCTGTTAGACCTGTATAGTCTATTTGTCTTCTTATGTCCCTGGGTTATCTATCTTCAGGTTCTTGTTCACCCATGCTCATCAATCATATGGTGTAGAGTGAGCCTTAAATTAATTAAGTTTTGGTTGGTTACTCCCATAAATTTTATGCCACTACTGCCCAAACATATCTTGCAGGCAGTACACCATTATAGATAAGGATTTCTGGCTGGCTTGCTGTATGCATTTCTACTTTGGGGCAAGCAGAGTACATCCCTGTATCTAAGATACTGAAATGTAGTGAAGGTACTATAGGGGAACATGTTCAACATCTCCATTTTCAATGAGCTGTGTAGTTATTGTCTTCAACACTGGGGCATTGCTATATAGCTGAGAGAGAACACCCTATAGTTTTGGCTACAGCATGTGTTGTTTATGGATTCTCATGGGGATCCTTTGGCCAACAACACAATTAGATATAACCAGCAATTAATGAAAAACCCCTTTTCTCCCTGTCCTCTGTAAATGGAGACTATGCTTTCTTATATCATATTGCGTTATGGTCCTCTATAGAAAGAAAATCAATGAACAATGAAAATATATTTGAAGTGAACTTATTAGGTTTTTTTTTTTACAAGATATGATCTAGGTAGTTCAAGAATGACAGGCTTCAAAATGCAGCAGTTGAGAACTTGCCACCATTAGTCTGGGAGGCTGGGTGCATCAGTAGTCCCACTCCTGAAGGACTGGTAGATTACTGTGAATGCATGAGTCTTCATTACACAATGAAAGTCTAAAAATACTGTGTTCTAAACTCAGTATGGGTTTGCAGCAATAGAAGCTGCAGCAAGAGGGTAGGAGAACTAATGAACTTGTAGATGAAGTCATGTGGAGACAGAGACTTGAAGGCAAGCAAATAAATAAACTAAATCCTCTTCTCTATGTCTGCTTTACATCTGGGCAACAGCAGGAAGGCATGGCTTACATTCAGGGTAGGGCTCCTATTTTAGGTAATAAAATCAGTTAAATTTCTTAATCCATCTCAAAGAAGAATCTAATCTAGATAATTTCTCCCAGTTGATAGCGTATCAAAACTTAGTGAAGTTGGAAACCAATAATGCTCATATATATATATATGTATATATATACATATATATATATATATATATATATTAAACTGTGGATCCTGATTCACAGTGACTGAAAGTGTCAGTTGCAAAAATTCTGGCAACATAAAATGATATGGGAAGTCCTACTGTATGTGTTGCTCTTATTGGTTAATGAATAAAGAAGATGTTTCAGCCAGTGGCTTAGCAAAATAGAGTTAGGCATGGAAATATAAAACTGAATGCTGGGAGAGAATAGGCAAAGTCAGGGAGATGCCATGTAGCCCCCAGAGAAGAAAGAGAAGAAAGATGTGATCTGCCAGCTAGAACCTCGCTGATAGACCATGAACCTCATGGTAAAATATAAAATAATAGAAATGGTTAATTTAATGTGTAAGAGTTTGCTGGGAATATGTTATAGTGATTGGCCAAACAGTGATTTAACTAATACAGTTTCTGTGTGGTTATTTTGGGAGACTGGGCAACTGGGTAATGAACAAGCAGCTTCATGTTACAGTAAAAGGTTTCTTTAAGTTCAGCAGCTAAAAGCAAATTCAAACCCAAATTTTCTTTTTTGTTGTTACTTTTTCTTTTTTTTAATTTATTTATTTTTTTTATTAAAAATTTCCACCTCCTCCCCTCCTCCCATTTCCCTCCCCATCACCCCTCCCCCTCCCTCTCCAGTCCAAAGAGCAGTCAGGGTTCCCTGCCCTGTGGGAAGTCCAAGGTCCTCCCCCCTCCATCCAGGTCTAGGAAGGTGAGCATCCAAGCAGACTAGGCTCCCACAAAACCAGTACATGCAGTAGGATCAAAACCCAGTGCCATTGTCCTTGACTTCTCAGTCAGCCCTCATCGTCTGCCACATTCAGAGAGTCCGGTTTGATCACATGCTCCATCAGTCCCAGTCCAGCTGGCCTTGGTGAGCTCCCATTAGATCAGCCCCACCATCTCAGTGGGTGGGTACACCCCTCGTGGCCCTCACTTCCTTGCTCATGTTCTCCCTCCTTCTGTTCCTCATTGGGACCTTGGGAGCTCAGTCCAGTGCTCCAATGTGGGTCTCTGTCTCTAGCTTCATCCATCGCCAGATGAAGATTCTATGGTGATATGCAAGATATTCATCAGTATGGCTATAGGATAGGGCCATTTCAGGTTCTCTCTCCTCAGCTGCCCAAGGAACTAGCTGGGGACATCTCCTTGGACACCTGGGATCCCCTCTAGAGTCAAGTCTCTTGCCAACCCTAAAATGGCTCCCTTAATTAAGATATATACTTCCTTGCTCCCATATCCACCCTTCCTCCATCCCAACCGTCCCATTCCCCCAAGGTCTCCCCATCCTCCCCTTCTCACTTTTCTCTCCCCATCTCCCCTTACCCAATGACAACTTTGTTCCTGGCAATACTTTGTATCACACAAAGTGAGTGTTGCTTTTATTCTGAAGGCATAGCAAATAATACCACAGAACACTGCCTGAAACACCTCAGGTCAGATCATAGAGTTATATGCTAGGAATCACAGTTCTTATATTAAAGCAGAATTCTACTGAATTCTAAATTCTAAGTGTAAATGATCATTTAATTATGAAAATCAAGCGCTCAATACTTTCTGTCATTTACTGGAACATAACTACTAATATAAATTAACATATAATTGTATTGTACTCTATTATAATACTTAAGTTTAAAATTGTAGTTTGAGTCCAAGTAATTCAATGTCATGAGTTGCTTTCTGGCCTCCACATGCACCATCATCCTAAATCAACTATAAATGTGTACTTTGTAAAAAATAACTGTAGAAAAGTACTGTTTGAGTTGCTTACTCACACACTTTAGTAAAGAAATTTTGGCTTTGGGTTATAAAATATTGATCCCAAATTTCTAAAATGACTCTAAATCCCCATTTGCTATTTTGTTTTACATACTCAGGTGTAACCTTATTCTCAGTATTGACAATTATAAAATCAAAATTTGGATCAACTCTGGAAATTGTTAAAGATTCTCTGTCTTGAACTATCAGACAGATATTCAAAAGTTGAATGTACTTAAAAGTAAATGAACACATTTATTTTGTTAATATGAACAGTTTTCATATTTAATAAAAGATGAAATGCATATAAGAAAGAATTATTTTTAAAATGAATATCCTTATGAGTCATTATCTATAAACATTTGGTTTGTTTGCCTAGTTTATAAACTTAAATACCTCTGTTGCATAAAAGTCTTTTGGCCCTGATCCATGTTCTATAGCCAAATGCTCTTTTTGCTGGTGTTTTCTTCTGTGGTGACAGCCGCATTCAACTAGCTGCTCTCAGGACAAAATTGACTGCATTACAATAAATTGATCAATGTGAAGCTTCACCTAGCTCACATATTTAGAAAAGATCCAATTATTTTTACCAGAATTAATGAAAAAGACTCCCACCCTCAAAGTTTCCTAAAAACCTGGCTGTTACTTCAGCTGGGTTTACATCAATATTTTTCTAAGTTTGTTTTCTTTTCCTTTTGAGATCACTATAATACACTTGCATTTGACCTGTCCATCTACATGTGTATGTTAATGTAGTCTTTCTAAGACACTTTTATTGGTGAAAATAGAAAATGATAATGGTGCTCAGTAATCCTGCAATCCAATGACCTCTGTGAACTTCCCCATGGTGGCATCCAAACTGCAGATACATATCAAGTATATTGTATGTTGCTGGCCTGTGCTATCTCTTCTCTACTTGTAACAATTGTTACTATGTATGGGAGGGTTTATATGCACTGCTGAAATTAATCTTGCCAACAAACTAATTAGCAATAACCATTATCACGTATCTGTAGATAAGAAAAGTAGAGTAGATATAGTGAAAAAATACTTAGATCAGGACCTTTTGTTCAGAGACTGGGCTGTATTATCTTCATATGTATACAATAATAACAATAAAACATTCTTGTGAAAGAAGAATTAGCACATGAATTTACTATTTTTATACAATTTAAAACTCTGTATTTTTCAGGCTCTCTAGCCAAACTTGTTTCTGCAATACTCAGCCATTTTGAATCCTTCCCTGACAAACCAAAAATACTCTATTATTAAGTGGCCATTTCTAAACTATTCAGTTCTATTTCAAACAGTCCCTTTGTTTTTGCTGTTAAGAGAACAATGGACTCAGCTCCAAGTCCTCAGAGCAGGCTATCATTGCAGCTACATTAATCAACCTGCACAAAAGTGCATCCTACCCTTGTTCTGATAAAGTTTATTTAGTAGGCACTTGCCTTTTGGAGGGAAAGAATCCGAAAGTCTGATGTGGATTATTTTTGGTGTTTTCACAGTGATGAAGGCAGGAAAGGCACGGGGTAAAATTGTAGAGCTGTGCAGAACTAGCTCTTTGTTGGCATTGCAAAGGCTGCTTCTCGCTATGTTCTGCATCAGCGATGTGCAGAACAGCAATGACTCCCGAGAACACACATGCACTGTTTTATTATATCTTCTCTAACTTCAGCTTTGTCTATTTCATATATAAAGGGCTACTTCTCTTATAAAAGCAGCCTGTGGTTTTTTTTCACCTTCAATGTACTCCTATTTGAACTCATAAGCTTCAAAAATAATCTGTAAATAGTAAGGTGCGGCCATGTACCTCTGTGAGGTAGACCAATTAAACTGTAACTTTAATTTCAAGCAGAGCAATCTAAAAACTATTACCTACATCCAAACACACAGAGCAAAAATTATGCTCTGTCCTGAAAATCAGTAGTCAAAAATTAAGAGTCATTATTAATAAGTCAAACAAACACACACTCCCCAATAGGTGATGTAACATTGGTTTTGATTATTTCTTTTATCTTGTGAAATTGCAATATAATTACATCATTTCTTTCTTCCCTTCCCACATTTGAAGCCCTCCCATATAGCCCTCCTTGTTATCTATCAAATTAAGAGCCTCTTTTTTGTTAATTGTTGCATGCATATGTACAATTATACCTCTTCAGTCTGTATAATGCTGCTTGTTTCATGTTCTCAAAGACGACCAAATGGTATGGGTTAACAAATTGGTGTCTCTATTTTGGGTAAGCTCATATTTATAATTGAGACAATTTCAAGATGGCTAGAAATATAAAAAGGTTACATGATGAGAGAAATTCTACTCATACTATTCATGACTGCAGAGATACCGTCATGAATGGTAGGAGGAGAATATACTCGCCATTATTGGTCCATGTGACAATGTATTATTATCAAATATATAAATATTTTTCCAGCTTTTTATATTTGTTGTGATCAAAACCCACTTCTATGCAGAAAATTATGCTTGTTGGAAATTTTTGCTACTGCCTGTGAAAGGATCCTTATGTTTGTTCACATTTTTGTTTTCCTTCTCCCTTGACCTTGATACCAAGTACGTTTTGAAATACTGTTTTGTTTATTTTGACCTGACCAAAACCACTTTCTGCTTAAGGGATACTAGTTTCTTCATTTCTATGAAGTCATTTTCCAAAGACAAAACAAAATAAAACCAAAAACCTTCACAAAGGTAGTAACTGAGATTCTGTGTCTAATATACCAAATAGAACTCTTTTTTTGTCTGGATCCCCATTAACTCAACAAATGCACCACTATATTGGAGGATTGAAGAAACATTGGTTTTATCAATTTGGCCCTTCAGATGGAAGTAAGATGAAATCTCAAAGTAGTTTCAATTTGTATTTCCTTGATAACTAACAATGCCACACAGTTTTAAGTGTTTCTCAGCCATTTGTATTTTTCCTTGACAAGAAACCCTGTTTATTTCTATACTCCATTTAAAAAAAAATCTCATTATTTGTTTTATTTATATTAATATTTTCTAGTAATTTGTATATTTTAGGTACTTACTCTCTATCTGATGTTTAACTGATAAAAGTGCTCAGTTCTGTACATAAATTTAAGACTTTCATGAGGTCCCATTTATTAATCGTTGTTCTTAAATCTATGCTACTTGGTATCCTGTTCAGAAAACAATTTCCTGTGCCAATGAGCTCCAATCTATTTTGCACTTTTTCTTCCATATGATTGTGTATGGACTTATGTTGATAACTTTGATCTATCTGAAGGTGAATTTTGAATAAGAAGATCAATGTGGATATATTTTGATTCATCTACAGGCAACAATCAAGTTTGACCAGCACCATTTGTTAAAATCAAGTCTGTTCTCTACTGTGCCTAGGTTATATTTTGCTTTTTTTGTTAAAAATCAGGCATCTATGGGTGTGTGGAATTATGTGTGGGTTTTCAATTATATTCTACTTATCAACCTGTCTATTGGATAAAGCAAATGATATAACATTCTGGCAAAGATGTGGGAAAAGGCTAACACTTACACATTGTTGTTGGGAATAAAAACTGGTAGAGAACCACTGTGGAAATAGTTGTATTGTTTTCTAAAAAAGCTTAAAATCCATCTACCAAAAGATCCTGTTTTACAACTCTTGCGCTACTCAAAAGATTTCATAGCTTTACTACAAAGACATTTACTCATCCGTGCTAGTTGTTGCTCTTTTCAAAATATCCAGAAATTCAAACAGTCTAGAAATCTATCAACTGATCAATGGATAATGAAAATATGGAATGCCATTTAGCTACTAATAACAATGTAATTATTACATTTTCAGGTAAAGAAGTGGAACTAGAAATAATCACCCTGAGTAAGGTAACCTAGGCACAAAAAGAAAAATATTTATATATGGATATATCTACACTAACTTGTAAGGTGTAGATATATGTGTTTCAATATGAGTAAGCATGGAAGTTTAGTAGCTGTAATGGGTGGGAGGGTATCCTCTGAGAAATTGGAAATAGTGTATACTGTTATAAAGATAATTGCTAAAATAAGAATATTAAATGAGGATAGAGATGGGAATATAGGATAAAGTTGGAGATATGAAAAAGGACAATAAACACTAAAGATCTTTTAAAAAGTCACAAGCAAGTTGTTACTGTAGGAACTTCTTAAATATATGCATGTTTGAAAGGAATTTAAATAGAGTCACCATATAATGAGACAATGTCTGAAATGGACATTTTATGCCATCAAGTAAAACTTATAGTTTCTGAATGATTTACAGCTTGTAGAGTCATTGGCCAATGAGTTCCCATAGCCGATCCCAAACGACACAGTTTATTTTCAAGGTTAATAATTATTCTTAGTGGTCTGATTGTAGAGCCATATTGATGAAGATACAACTTATATCATGGAACATGCAAAAATCAAACTGGTGCCAAACTAGATTTACTTTTACTGACTAGCATTCATGATGCGGGAAGGTAAATTGCAAATGCCAGAGAATAAAAATAATGGTCAGTACTACCCATTTATAAACCTGCAACTTACACCATTGCCTGGTCTGTAAAATATACTGGTGGGATAGTGGCACCAGTGCTATGGGAGTTATAAACAATTCCTTGATTGGATTAAAGGCCCACTCTATGAAATGAAGCCATAACTGACTTTTTCAAGGTGGAAAAGAATCTGAAAAGAAGTGGGGCCCTTGGGGCAAACCAACTCTTTGTATTCTGCTAAGGGAAAATTACAATTAAATGACTCTTAATGGCATATTGCTATACTGAGAGATCAGGGCTTCACTCAACACTCATCAGAGAGGTTTCTTCTTGAAGTATATGGAAACTAATACAGAGGCTTACAAGTAGATAATGTAAAGAGAGTGAGATACTTTGGATCCTTCAGTCATAAATGGGATGCACTGATCACACTCCTTTCCTTAAAACTCAAGGATCTGTATATAAGAGGATTTAGAAAGACTGTGAGAGCCACTGTTAGTGGATGGTACCAAGCAAACACAAGTCTGATCTCACAGATCAGAAACACATGATCTCACAGAGATTGTTATAGAATACATAAGACCTGAAGGGGATATGAACACAAAAGTCCCACCCTTAACTAAGAAGGTATTTGCAATTGACACATGCTGGAAAAATGAAAATTTGTTTTCACCAATAGATTATGACATTATATTTCTAACACACTCCAGAGTACACCCTAAGACCAGGAGCAGTTAAACAATAATAATAATAAACAGACTCCAAGATGTGTTGTTATTGTATGTCCATACCTTTTATTTTGTGCCAATAATTTTTTGCCTTTTCATTTTGCTATTTATTTTTCTTTGTTTTTGCTTCCTTCTAATTTGATTTTTTTTTGAGAGAAAGAATATGAAGTTGGTTGAATAGAAAAATGGGAATGATCTTGCAGGGGTAGGGTCAGAGAAATATATGATAAAATATATTGAATGAAAAAAATTAAATAAAAATTAAAATATTTAAGAAAATATTCATAAATATGCATTTCACGTTTATTTTAAATTTTTACATATCCATTTTGCTGTATCCATATAAAATATACAAGTATTTTCTTCCTCATTTGGGACTGAAGTAAAATGACATCACATCTTAGAATTATGTGTTGCCTTGGCTAAATATGGCTGTTTGTTTTTTTTTTTTTTTTTTGTTTTTGCGAAAGGAACCTAAAATGTCAAGAATTTTGAGATATACTCCTTGAGGATTCACAGATTTAATGAAGGCAATTTTCTATTTTTCTGTGACGAAAGCTTAGTCATTTAATGCAAAGCGGCTTTTCAACAAGGACAATAAGGACACTATTTATTTAAGTAGTAATGTCAGTCACACAAATGTGCTGAGCAATTCAGAATTGCCGGAAGTTATAAATTGACTAAACTTGTTCTGATTTACTACTGACAGGAAGTTTCTAATGTCTCATATTAGGAGTCGGAGATCTTTGAATTTTCAGACAGACAAGTTAGACACTGAATGAAAATTTGAAATGTTAAGGAGGAGAAAGTGGGGGAATTGGAAGTCATTTATCATTGTAATACTTTCCTGTAAACTAAACAGAGACAGGGGATTCTCTTCATCCTAGAATTTCCAGTTTCTGAAAAGCCATATCTTCTTCTATTATAGTAATATTTTAGAAATATAGTAAGTGCTTATATATATGAATAAAAAGTCATGACTTTTGAAAAGTAGTCCTGTGATTAACACAACTGAATTTTATCTTTTGAAGTTGAGTGGTGTGTAAAAGAATTTTCTTTAATGTCAACACATATCTAGACTAAAACTGATAATGACAAGCCACAGCGAACCAGATCAGCAACCATGAAATAATGTTATCGATAGTGCTGGTAGGCCAATAAAACACACATCAGTTATGCATTTAATTTTGGCTTTGTCATTCCTATGTCACGCATAGATGTTTAACTTTAATATTTTATCTAAGGTTTCTGGTTTCACAAGATTAGCTTTAATAAACTAGTTTAATTTCAAAGCAAATTAATAAACCTAAACTTAATACTGTCCATGATGTATTATTTGTATCTTTTCAATTTTTACTTTGTATTATGTAGTATATATTAATTGCACATGATTCTGTGCTACGATACAAGTGCACTGTACAATATGCATTGTTCATGTTATTCTAATTATTTTAAGCCTTACCTATCCATATCATTTCCTATTAATCCCCTAGAAATTTAGGTTCTTCTTCATGCTTTTTATAGATATTGCATGAGTTTTGTAGCATTTAAGAATTAAAAACAAGGAAGAAATTATGAAATTGTCTTGAGAATTCTGGCTTAATTTGCTGAAATGGTGATCTCCAGTTGCCTCCGTTTTACAGAAACTGATATAATTTCACTTGTAAGCTAAAGCATTCCGCTGTATACATCTGACATACTTTATTCATTCCTCCGTTGTTGAGCAGGTAGCTTATTTCCACAGATTAGCGGCTGCAAAAAGCCTTTTCATAAACATTGCTTGTGCCAGTTTCTCGTTGATAAAAATCACGTGGAGTCCTCCGGACAAGCTCCCAAGTGTGATATACCTAGGTCACGTGGCAAATCTACTTTTAAAAGTTCATTTCAGGAAAATTTTATGCTTATTTACATAATAGCTGGGCTAATTTGCATCTGCACAATGAGTATATAATGATTCAATTTTGTCTAAATTCTACCTAGCAGTAGTTGATGTTTGTTTTATTAACGGCTGCTTTTATGCTTGTGCTGAGATAGAATCTCATCTATGCAACTAACTGTGCTAAACCATACATGTTCCTAACTCTTTCCCACAGCTGGCAATTTAGAATTCATTGGATGCCATTAACTTAAATGAGTTTTTATAGCAATTGGTAATGATAAATTAATTGTATATTAGCTAGTTCACAAAATAAAGAACTGAAAACTTAAAGTCTGATAGGATTTTTCTTTGTTTTCAGATTAAGTTATAGTCTAATAACTGAAAGTGCTGATGCTAGCTTGACAATACCTTTGTTCTGAGGCATCACATATATTATAAAAATATGCTTCATTAGGTCTTTTCTCCAACTATTTAGGGTTGGGTAAATGCTTGAGCAAGTTACAGTTCACGTGTGGCAGTCACAAGGAAATCAGTAGGAATTAGTTTTCTCTTTCTATCGTGTGAGTCTTGGGGATAGAACACACTCCTTTGTGTTTGGCAGCAAAACTCTTTACTCAGAGAACCATCTCACTAGCATACAGTTAGACCTCTGTGACTGTTATTTGGAACTAGAACATCCTCAGGGGCTCACATTTCAAGGCTTGGTCCAGAAATGTTGGTATTCTTAGGACATGGTGTAATTTTTGGTGTTGATTAATAACTGGAGGCGGTAACTCAGTAGAGTGTGCCTTTAAACGGTCCTTTGGAGTTTAGGCCTTTTCTTCCTCTTTTTTTTCCCCCTACTACTACAGGAAAATTGTCTTCCCTGATCCCACACTCCTACTTCACCACAGAAAACTAGAGCCCAATCAGGTACGAACTAAAATTCAGAAGTGTTATCAACAACCTACCTTTTCTTTTCAGTTAATTATTGTCAGTTATTTTGATGCAATGATAGAAAGTTGACAAATGTACTAAAAAAATGTAAGGCACAATCTAAACTTTTACATAAATTGGTCATGATTTGTTGACATATGACTGAAATTCTGATTCACACTGCATTTGGTGTTTAATTTCATTTCAAGAGAATTTCTTTGAATTTAAATACTAAATAATCAAGATATTAATTCTTTTATTAATTTGTAAAATGAAAATAGAGGTTTTTCAATACAATATGTTCCAATTAGTGTTCCTCTTCCCCCAACTTGTTCCAGATCCTCTCTATTGCCCCACCCACCCAAATCCATATCCTTTCTTTCCCTCTCTCACTAGAATACAATCAGGAATCCAAAAATTAATATTAATTACTAGCTAAAATTAGGTAAAATAAATATAAATCAGAATAAGAAAAAACCAAATGAACAAATGCAAGAAAAATATCCATAGAAAAAACTCAAGAAACTTACAGATGCAGAGATATATATTTACACACACAGAAATCCCATAAAAATCACAAAAGTAGAAATTATAATATATTCACAAAGACCTATACGGGAAACAAAAGACATGCCAAAGCATTATTAGTGAAAGAATCTCCAATAATTCCATCCAATTTATTTTGTCTTGGCCATCTAGAACTGGGCATTGGGCCTGGACTCAAGAATAAATTGTTTGCCCAGTGAAACACTGTTGTAGAAAAGGAGTGCTTTATTTGCAAGTGATTATCAGTTAGATATAGTTTCTAGCTCAGTGATGTGGGCTTGTGTTCACACCACTTCTCAGCTCCAGGACCCCATGGGGCTCAGAACTGTGCAGGCCCTGATTGGAGTTGAGTGGACTGGAGGGGAAAATCAACCGGGAAGTGGAGGAGTGGGGAGTGAGGGAAGGAATACAGGGAGCATCAGTAAAAGCTAAGGGTCATGTAAGGGCCCAGTGAACATCAAATAGAGTAGAAGCTTGGTAAATTATAAACCAATATGAAGGTGATCTAAATGGGATAGACAAAGAGTCAGAGCATCAAGTGGACATCCCACATCACCAAATGAAGCCTACAGTTCTAGGAATGGGTTATATCTAATCTAGTTATTGATCAAAGAAGCTCCATAGGAACATCCAAATTACCAAGACTACCACCAAGGCTATTTATTCCTCTTCACAATCTGATAGTAAGGTACTACTGCTGAAGACATCATCTGCATAACCCGCTGAACATGGAAACTTGAAGCTTGCCTAGTACATTTTTTCCTGACTAGCGCTCATGGTACAGAATTATACTCTGCATGTTACCAAAGAGAAAAATAAGCACCAACCTAGCTACAAACTCTTTAATCACAGTGATGACCCGCCTACATGATACACTATTGCAATAGTGGCACAAAGCTTATCAGGGTAATTAGCCAATATCTGATTGGATTTAAGGTACATTCCCTGATACGGATTCCTTCCAATGCACTACTTGGGTGAAGTAAGAACCTGAGATTAGATAGGCAAGTGACATAGGGGGAAAACCAAATACTTCTTTTCTGCTAAAAGAAATAATAATAATATAATAATCCCTAATGACATTCTACAATATCTGTAGGCCAGGGTCTCGGCCATCACCAAAAATACTAATTTCATTTAAAAGTATAAGAATCAAATATAGTAAAACTCTAAGATGAATGCAGAAATTTATTGAGTTCAACAATTCATGGGGAAATATTTGTCAGTTTCAACTCTAAGGTGATTTAAGTATAGGGCATTGTTAAATTTTCATATTTTCAAAAAAAACTCATTTATTATGACATAAAATATTCTATTTATTATTCTATTTCTTGAGTTTTTACAGAACACTCCAAGAATGTTCTGTAAGGCTCAATCTTGGAGATAGTTATAGCCTCCAATTTGGTCCAAGTAGAACTCTGAATAGTAGATAGTAGATGGAAGAAAAGTCAGAGCTTCGAACAGGTTCTTTTCAAATCCTCCATTAGTCTATCATTCCTTTGTTGAATTTCTTGTGTTTCTTTCCCTTGGGTCTTTGGATTTTGAACAAATATGAAAAATAGATTGGAATATATATATATATATATGTCAGTTCAGTGTTCTGCACCAGTGTCACAAATCGAAACATTGAAATGACTTGTAGAGTAATTAACAGTAAAATTCAGAGTGTATATTCTACTATTTAAAAGAAATTAAAAGTAGACAAAAATGGAGATGTTGAGAACATTGCATTAGATAAAACATGAGTTGATCACGAGGAGTAGCCAATCTCACCACTCCCTTCCTATTCACTCATCGTCTCTTTCCCTCTACTCTCTTTTCTGTCTTCTCTCCTATCATATCCTAAGTGGTTGCTGAGAAATTAATGAAATCCTGGATGAAATCTCACCTTGATGTTTGATGTTGATCAAATTAGATAATTTATGAGTTGCCCCATCAGGAAAAACATTGTTCTCACCTCACCTCTCTTTCTATTTTTTTCATCTCTTCTCCTGCCTGCTTTTTTCTCCTCTTCTCTCTGTATCTCTTCCTATATAAAGCAAGTAAATCAACAGAAAAATGGAAATACTACAAATAAAGATTTGCAAATTTTTTTGCATTGCATACTATGTCATACACCCATCATGTGTGATGATGATGATTATTATTCTAGAATGCTGATTTCAAAATGATGTAACTCATATCTTTCTTTAAAATTCATTTTTCCCCCGCCCCATGGAATTGGTGAAGACAACATTTGCAAACTCTGTTAAAATGTTTTCTGAATAATGCTATATTTTCTCATGTTATATTAAATTAATACATGTTAAATTAAGGTTTACTATAGACAGTAAGTAGGCCTGATTTGTATATTAGAGAAAAAAAAGACCACAATTAAAGGAGCGAGTATATAACTTTCCAAAGAAAGAAACTTTATTGGGACTGGAGTTACATTGGTTAATGGGCAAAAATGCTTGTTTCATAGTCATTAAGACCTAAGTCTGAAAACCCAACACCAATGCAAAAACTCAGGTTTGACTGTGGCAGTGTGGGGGACACAGTAGTATTTTTGTCTCTTTCTCACAGTCAGCAATATAAGAAAATATATATGGCAAGGACTTTCATCGTTTTATGTATTCATTTTAATTATGAAAGAACAGATGCAATATGATCCATAGAAGTCAAGAAACTTCTCCCATATAGAAGATGGAAATTCAATTTAATTTCTTGTTTATTCTGCTGTTATCTGTTCTTAATCTCTCAAAGTGTAAAGGGTTGCGTGAATTACTCACCTGGTTTTTAATGTTTTCTTTCAGTTTTCATTAAGCAATATAAAAGTTGACACTGAATTTGGGGATTCTGGAGAGACATTTTAATGGTACCACTCTCAAAGGGATAATGGATCGCAAATATACAATGTAGATTATGTGAACAAATATTAATTATGATAAATTTTGCATTATAACACAGATATCCCTAATAGTCTTTAAATTCATAAAGTAATTGTATAAAGAAGATTCTTTCTTTATACAATTCCTATTATGAAGAAAATTCATTCTTTGATAATACTGGAATGATCTTCTAAAAAACTTTTATTTCATTGAAGCAAATCTTTAGGATATAATTTAAATGAATTGTCCTCTTGCCATTCATAAACTACTTATGCTGAATTTACAGAGCTCATGATGTCAGCAGAGATTAAATTATAGCTTTGTGTTCAGCTGGAAACCATTTATTAAGAATAATCTGACATCACAGCAAGAAATCTTTTTTATAATGTTGGATAATTGTAGTTCATTATGAAAATGGAACAAACTGTGACACTTCCATTATAGAGAAAAAAACGATATGAGAAAAATTCAAATGATTTTACAGAGTAGTGAATTTGAAGAGGAAGAATCTCACTATATTGTTAAAAATGCTACAGTAAAACACATATTTGGAAAATCTATAAGAAGTATTATACTTTGTTTATAGACAAAGTATTTCATAGCTAAATTGATATGTCTAAAATGACAAGTACTTAGGTTTAAATTTAGTAATTTTAAATTTCATTCATGGATCCAGAATGAAGCACAGACCAGTTGCTATAAGACTTGAATGAATTTACTATTCTTTCGAATAGGTCAAGATATTTATGGACTTGTTAATATGAAATAATTCAGCATAAATCTGTCTCTGTACATAGTGATGAAGTTTGACTCACAACAGCTGCCTTACAATGTGAACTGCCCTTGACATGTACATAAATTGAAATCCAAGAATAATTCCTTGTAACTAAGCAAACAAGTCTCAGCCAACTGCAACCATTGAACTTTCACCTTTGACAGGCTTCTAGCAGCCCAGACTATATTTTCACATATAAGTCTAGCATCTCATTACCCATACCCATATAATGCAATTGCTGATTGTACCCAACAAGAACACTTCACCTGTCATTGTCTCCCTTGCTATGAATAAAAGAAAGTGTGGCAGGGTAAAGATTTCTGAAGTATTTTGGATCTACATTGGAGAAATGTTACCTTCTGGAACAATATTCTAAAATTAACTTGTCATTAGCTTCAACAGGTACATGTCCATTTGGCAGTCTAGAGATTATCAACACATCAATGTCCTTGTGTAAAGATACTGCACTGACTCTGTATAAAAGACAATGGCTATATTAATTTATTGGTCAGGCCGTTACAGAGAAATAGAAGTTCAGAGTTAGTGAAGTCTAGAAAAAAAATGTGCTTTGGTTTCTAAAAGAAAGCACAGTTTTATTATAAACCAGGGCCTATTGTCTTATTTGGATACTATTCCACTAACGTGGTCATTACAGTCCTTTATTCTGAGTACAGTCCTTTATTTATGTTGGGTTTATGTAGTTTAATGGATGAAAATGATATCATATAATAACAATTTTGTGTAATATGGACTTTACTATAATGCCTCTTTATTAAGTTATTATGCTGAAATTTCAACATTTAAAATTAGACCTAAATTTTATCATCATGTTTAAAATTTAAAATCTAACTCTTTAGTTACGTGTTATTTTTCTTTAAAAATTTTACTCTAACAGAATATATTCTTATTAATTTGCATAGCACTTGAATAAATAGAGAACCAAAATATGTATCGATAGCTTAGAAATTAGTAATATTTTAAAAACATAAAATAGAAACATATGGGTACACACCTGAAACCCTAGCCTGCAATGGTACAAGCAAAAGGAGTTTCACAAGTGTGAAACCAATCTGGACTACACAGCCAATTTCAGGGAAGGTTAAGTGGCAAGACTGTCCCGAAACAATATCAAAGATGAGGCATGACACCTTGCTCATCTGGGACATTTTATAATATAGTAAATAGTGAAATATACAATTTGTGAATATGATTTTCTTTAATTTAACTGTAAACAATAATTTCCAAACTATAGAAATGATCCCTAACTGAGGGAACCATTATGGGGCTAGCAAGAAACATGACACTAGAAAAATTCCCAGGAATCTACAAAGATGACCCGACCTAAGACTCCAAGCAATGGAGGAGAGGGTGCCTAAATAGACCTTGTCCTGTAGTCAGACTGATGAATAACTTAAATATCACCGTGGAACCTTCATCCAGTAACTGATGGAAACAGAGGTGGAGACCTGCCTCAAAGCGCTGGACTGAGCTCTCAAAGTCCAGATGAAGAGTGGCAGGAGCGAGAATATGAGCAAAGAAGTCAAGACCAAAATGGCTATATGTACCGGAACAGTTTACCTGAAGTAAACAGAGCTCACCAACTCCACCTGGACCGGGAAAGAAACAGTGTAAGTCAAAACTAGTCCCTCTGAATGTGGTGACAGTTGCATGGCTGGGGCAAACTGGGGCACCACTGGCAGTTGCACCAGAATTTTCTCTACTGCTTGTAATGGCGTTTTTGGAACCTAATCTCTTTAGATGGATACTTTGCTCAGCCTAGATATAGTAGGGCGGGGTGGGAGTATTTGGTGGAGGGAAGGGGAAGAGGAGAGGGAGTGGGAACTGGAACTCGTAAGTAAAATGAAAAAAAAAATTTTGTCTTCTTTTAAAAAAATAAATAAATAAGATTTATGCAAAACCAATAATTACATGTGTGAACATACATGTTTACATGTAAACATGTAAATGTGCACAAACAAATTTTAAAAATGTTACTTTTCCACACATTAATTCTAAAATTCACAAACTTGCAAAAAATGGACTGTATTGTCTCTGCACACCTGCTTTGTCTCGTTGAGCTGAATTGTGTGCACATTAGTTTCCTCTTTAATAAACAATGATGCTCACTTCATGCAGCTAGGATACCTGGTATCTAGTCAGGTTTGTTGTCAAAGGCCAAAGTAGCAATGGCGATTAGGATTTCAGGGAAATTTCTTCTAATGTTAATTCAGGGAACAAAAATCAACCAAATGAAAACAAGACAATCTGTCTCCTAGAAAAAGAATTGAAGCTCAAGTTCACAGTATTTAGCCAATTTGTTTTTCTGTTCAAGATAGGGAGATTTCCAAGAAGGTTAAATTTTTCAAGAGTTACTGGATGAAATATGCTGATGCAAACTTATTAACATCATAATCTATGTATGTTATTATCAGTAGATATATTTTCTAGTTCATACATTTTGTACACAATATGCCGTGCACCGCGCCCCCGCGTCTGTGCTCTGTAAGCTGGCACCCAGTTCGCAAGCTGGAGGTTAAAATACACAGACACACAAAGACAGAGAGACAGCGACACGGGTCATCCTTGAATTCCCCAAGAATGCCCCCTTTATTGTGTTCAGGGGCAGATTATATAGAGATAGCCACGCCCCAGCCAAACCCACCAGAAACCACTCTCCTGTCATCAGGAACTCCTGAAGGTCTCTTGCTCAGAGCAGCTGTAGGCACTCAGATCAGGGGGATTACAAGAAATTCAGGATCTGGGGTCTCACTGTTCCCAACAATCACCTTCCTATTTATTCTCTTTCCTCTCACTCTTCAATAACTTGCTGTTGACTCAGCTAAATAGTACGTTGATACTTCAGCTAATATCCTGTAGTGGTTTGAAAGAAAATGGCACCCGAAAGGGAGTGGGACTAATGGGAAGTGTGACCCTGCGGGAGTCGGTTTGGCCTTGAGGGAGGGAGTTTGTCACTGTGGAGGCAGACTTTAAGGTCTCCTATGGTCAGCATAAGCCCAGTGAGACAGACCACTTCATTCTGCCTGCACATCAAGATGTAGGACTCTCAGCACCCTCTCCAGCACCATTTCTGACAGCCCTGCCACCGTGTAGCACCATGATGATAATGGACTAAACCTCTGAAAAATTTAAGCCATCCCAATTAAATGTTTTTTTTTTATAAAGGTTCATGTGCTCATAACGTCTCTTCACAGCAATAGAAATCCTAAGACCGATTCATCCTAAAGAAACACTCATATTTGAGACATGTTATTCTTATGTGGTTGTAGTTTAGCAATGGTCTGCCCTGATTAGTGGCACTAGCCTACCATTTACTAATCAGTGTCAACAAAATTCAGTAAACAAATGAAAAAGGATGGAAAGTACCCCCTAAAAGAAAAATGTAATTTCTTGATGTGGAATTCCTCTCTGTATGCTGAGAAACCCATTGGTTAATAAAACAAACAAACAAACAAACAAACAAAAAACTGTCTTGGCCTGTTAACAGGGCAGAGTAGAACTAGATGTGGAAAACTAAACTGAATGCTGGGAGAAAGGAGTCAGAGTCAGGAGAAGCCATGGAGCTATCGTCAGAGATACATGCTGAAACCTTGCCAGTAGGACACAAGCCTTGTGGTAAAATATAAAAGAAATTACACGGGGTAATTCTCCATGTAAGAGCTAGCCAGCAGTATGCTTAAGTAATTGGCCAAGCAGTGCTTTAATTAATATAGTTTTTGTGTGGTTATTTCAGGAGTCTCGGCAGCTGAGAAATGAGCAATTAGCCTCCTTACTACAATTTTCAATAGTTCTTATCTGTTTAAACGTGGGTGTACATGAATGCATACAAACATGTGTGTGCCTAGGTTTGGAATTCAAACAGATGACAGGTCTTTGTTTACCACTCTCTACTTTACACTTTGGCCCAAAATCTCCTACTGAGCCTAACATCTACCTGTTAAACAAGACTAGTTAAGTCAGTGGTTCTCAATCACAGTAGTTGCCTAAGAACCTCAGAAACACAGATATTTACATTAGGATTCATAGCAGTAGTAAATTACATTTATGAAGTAGTGACAAAGAATTTTGTGGATTAATACAGAAAAAGGAACTGTATTAAAGGATCACAGCATTAGGAAAGTTGAGAACCACTGAGTTAAACCATCAAACACCAGGGTCTGTCTCCAATTTTCAGTTTTTGAATTATAAGCACAAGTGAACAAGCCTGATTTTTAATGATAGCTGCTAGCTTCTGAACTCAAGCCTGTATACCTGTCAGTCAAACATTTAAGAAATTAAGATATCTCCTTAGCCTCGCAGCAATTACTATTTAAAAATAAAATCAGGTGCAAGCTGGAGGACAAATTAGTAATTAATATTTTATATTTAATCTTCTATGGAAAATGTATGAGAACACTGAATAAAGTACTTGTTTAAACTGAGATTACAAAAAAAGATGAAGGCAAGGGTAGCAAATGTCCACATTGGTTTATTAGAGGAAAATGGGGTCTTATATACTTTATTTCATTAAACAGCTTTCACTTTACATTGCTTTTTGCATTATAACAGAAAATTCATAATATTTTATTGTATATTTACAGATGTTAGAAAACTACATTTTACCATGTGGATGTCTTTGACTTGAATACTTTTTCCTCTATCTAAAGTCTCTATCTCTCCTATGGCTTTCTTAATAATCCTTTAGACTCTAGGCAATCCCTTTATTCTCATAAACTCAAACTGAGCCATATGTGTAAAACTGTTACATTTTACTTATTCCATAACACAATTTCCAGTATTCTACACAACCTGTCCAAATTCTAACTCCTTTTTATTACAGTATAATAGCCATAGATACAAAATCATTCTTGTCACATTTTATTGACTACTCTAAAACAACAAACATAAACCACTGTTGTTCTGTTATGGAGGCATTATACTATTCTACTCTTCTCTTGTCGAAATGTTCAGCGTTGATGTGAGGTCCCTGGAAGTTTACTTAGAATTAAGTATTTAGTTTGTAGGCAAGACACACACGAAAAAGAGTATGAGAGTGATTTAAGGAACTGAAATAGCCAATAAACAGTGTACAAATTTAGAACCCCTCCATTTCAGATGATTGGACTCCAATTCTAATAAAATCTAATTGATCCAAATGCAGTGGGAAAGCCTAGAACTTGACAAAGTGGCATTAATTGAGTCTATGCAACACAGAGGAAACTTAAAAGAAGACGACAACTGCTCAAGAGGTGGCACAAGGTAGAATCTTTAGTAAGACTTGGATTCTGCTGAAAGACTGTGAGCAAGATCTAGGCTATGTGTTAGTAGGCCAGTGTTGGTTGAAATTTCTGAAGCAGGATTGAGAGTGGGGATTAATTATGAACTACAGATGAGAGAAGAGTTAAGTGTGTGCCGCTGGAGAACACCAAAAGCTGATGTTACTAAAAAAGTAATCTTTATTTTCTTCTTATGGTACAGAGCCCTAAAAAACACTGAAGAAGAAAATGCTTCTGGATTATCTCCATTAAGAGGCCAGAGAATTTGTTGTTCAGGTGATTTGTGAAAAAGGTAATAGAATAGAATTAGTGTGCACACCATAAAGGCAAGACTATGTGCCTAAACTCCAAGCAACCATACTCACTGTCTCCATACTTACATAGGCTTAAGGCATAAAATCCAGATACAATTGGCAGTCAGCTCGTACACACTGAAATGCCAGTGAAATATTGACAGAACCTGTGGGGTTTCCGCATTCACAAATATGTGTGAAGAGATGGACATGAAGCTTTGGAAATTGTTAGGTTCTAACTGAATGTATAAGCTGATATGGTGTTTTGGAAAATTGTCAGGTTCAAAACAAAGTTCAAATTTACCTCAGTCCTAGGGGAAAGAAATCCATACATATGTGAACAAAAATAAGGGATTTCACAGAAGCATAATTATCAATAACAAAAGTTAAAACAATAAAAGAATAGATTAAAAATTGTATTCATCCTTCAGAATGGTCAGTACAAATATACTTACGTATTATTAAAATATATCTGGATTTTGCAAATAATAATGAATGAAAACAGCAAGAGAAAAAATACAGAGAGAAAGACTTCACCTTTTCAGTGTTCAAAGAAACACATTATTTCTGAGCAGGAATATACCCTGAGTGTGGAGTGGGAAGTGAGCAGGGTGTACATCTGGAGAGCATTTATGTCTGGGCTGACTGTGCCAATTACCTGCCAATGCATCAGGCTTCACAATTAGATTTTTTTGTTTTCCCATAGGAATTCCATAATAAATGTTTACAAAATGAGGGAAAGGATTGATTCATCTTCATTCTTTATTTGAATGAATCTCATTCATCAAAAATCTATAAAAACTAGAGTTCTAACATATATTTACCTACTAGAGGGTCAAATCAAGGAAAAATTGTGCCTGTCTTGTGACACAACCCATTTTCTCTGAAATCTACTAAAATGTCAAGCTTAAAAGAGATATAACTAGATACTTTCTAATCTATTTTTTAATAGTACTACTGGGTGTTTTTATGGAATTTGATGCTGTTGTTGTTTTGTTTTGATGTGTTTATATTTAAGTTTGGATTATCTTTCTTCAATCCCATTATCCCCAAATTTTGAGGAATTTATTTTATCCCCAGTTAAACTTACATGTTAAAGTTTATGACTTCTGAGTGCTATTCAACTTACTTTGGGAACAGTGAGATGAGACTTGTCTATTGGCTTGAAATGGAAGCATCTCTCTTATTGAAGTTATAAATTATTACTTATTTCATACATGGTTAATAGCTTCCAGTATTCATTCTCTCCATCTTTATTTGAATAGGGACGCTGGTATTAGAGTAAACATTGTGACTCTTCTCTTGTGCCCTGGTAAAACGTCTATGTGATGAGAACAGTCATGGGATTCAAGCATTGAAAAATGCAGCAGGCTTGTGTGAGACACTTCTGTTCTTATCTCTAATGAATGAATCTGCTCATCTGTTATTATACAACTTTCAGACTAAAATTATGGGAAATATTTGTTAGGATATGCAGTACATAATTTTAAATTGCCCACATTAAATAGAACTCAGAAAATAATGTTGCATTTTAAATTAACTTTTATGGTAAGATCTTATGAGTTTCCTTTCAGTCATAACTCCTGTGTAAAAGTTAATGGGTTTCATTATGACATTTACGCACAGAGAGAGACACACATACACACATGCTATTATTCAGGGTTTTCTAGAGAAACAAAAAAACTTACTGAATATCTATCTATTTATCATCTATGTATTGGTCATCTAGCTATCATATGTTTATCTGTATCTATTTATTAGAATGGCTTACAATATGCGATACAGCTAATCCAATAATGGCTACTTATTAATGGAAGGTCAAAGAAACCAGCAGTAATTGAGTCTACAATGCTGGAAGTCTCAGCTTGTCTTCAGTACACACCACAATTGTGAAGCCGTGGGCTCTGATGCCAGCGAATAATTGAACTTGTAAGTGAGCACAAGAACAAACAGGTAAAGAGAAACCTTCCTTCCTCCATTTCCTTCAGATAGGCTTCCAGCAGAAGGTGTGGCCCAGGTTAAAGATGAATTCCCCACCCCTAAAATTAGGATAAGAACTGGGTCTACCCTCTTCAAATGATTTAATTAAGAACAAAATACATATCACTCATACGCGTGCCCAGCAACAGAAAGAGAGAGAGACAGACAGACAGATAGACAGAGTAAACCGGGATGCTGTATCATATTTATTAAAACTATATGTTACAAGAGAGAACAAGAAATATTTATTTATATTTCATTGGGGATACTGAGAAATATGTCTTATTTTAAAAATCAAGAAACCTATGGATTTGTATTTCTATGTTGAGTTTATCTTATAGGACCTTTTAAACCTGAGACTTAAGGGAGAAATATGTTTAAACAATCCTTGCCACTTTCTCTCATACACAGGATCTTCTCTTTGAAGAATCACATATAGCTCGTTAGCATATTTCTATATGTTAGCTTAAAAATGTACTGTGGGTGGGATGCTGCACTACAGATTTTCAAAATCAGCTTCAGAAGCTAAACTAGAGGAGTAATGAGAGGCCATCAATTAACTTCTGCTTTTTATAGGTTTGACACACATTATTTTTCAGTTCTGAAAGCCTTAAAACTTTGTGTCTGTGCTTTTATGGTTTCTATAAAATACAGTTTTAGCTGTGAATCCTTATCAGTTGATATTTTCTTCAGAAGTGCATGCTTCCGAGATGTAATGCCAAATTACTGTCTATGGATATGTATTGTCACTATTCTGTCTCGCTAAATTCAATCATCGAAATCTGTGCTCTCTTTGATCCTTTAGTAATGTAGCTGTATTTTTTCTATGAGATAAATTTTCTCCTTATATTATATTGTGGGTATGAAGATTTAAAACCTTTCTAAAATGAGAAATGAACAGAAATTGGATTTTCTCACACCAAAGAGTTTCTGTGTCATACCTTTGTATAAGTCATAGAACAAGCCCTTGAGGAATAGATCAGGTTTTGTTGTATAAATACTGCATGACTATAACTGCATATGCATTGTGTTGTATCAATTAGCTCCATAAAGTTGTTGCTGATCACAGAAATACAAATGACAACTCAGACACTGTTAATAATTTTTAAATTTATACAATATTAAAAAATTAAGCTAGGCCATTGATGTTTGTGCTTATTATCCAGTTTAACAGGTCTGACACTAGTACAATTTCCTTGCAACAATTTTATTTTATTCACTGATGGGAAATAATATGTGAGAAAAAAAATCTAATACTGATAAACTCACGAAATAAACTCCTATGATTATATATTTTGTTTGGGGATATTACAGAAAATAATATATAATGTAGGATGTCCTTCTGTATATGTGCTGTTTTATTGGTTGATAAATAAAGGTGCTTTAGCCTATGTTAAGGCAGAAGATAGCCAGGCAGGAAACCTGAACAGAGATAAAGGGAGAGAGTAGGTGGAGTCAGGGAGTCTTCATGTAGGTAAAAAAGAAAAGGCACTTAGAATCTTTACTGATAAGCCACAGCCTCATGGCAATACCCAGATTAATAGAAATGGGTTAATTTAAGATGTGAGTTGGCCAGTAATATGCCTAAGCTATCAGCTGAGCAGTGTTGTAAATAATATAGTTTCTGATTGATTATTTTGGGTCTGAGTGGTCAGGAAATGAAGGAACAGTCTCTGACTACAGATGGTGCCAATATGGGCCAAATATATCAACATACAAAATGAGAAAACTGAGAAATAATTCTAGACACACACACACACACAAACAACAACAACAACAAAAACAAAGCAGAGCATGCCATCTTTGTAGCAACATATTTTCAGATAGGGTTGTTTGCTGGCAGGAAGCAGAGATACGGCTGCTTTAAGAGGTTTCCTGATTCAGCATTAGTAGCAAAAACTGTGTGGCTTTTAACAGTTTTGTGGTTCACGCTTCCTGCACAAATGGCTCTGGTTCTTTCAGGTCTTGTTATGGAACTCTTAAAAGGGGTCTGTGAGTAACATGTTACAAATTGCTTAATGGTGACATCTCTTGAGCTAGGGCATGGAGCATTGCTTGCAGAGCTGGTGGTGACCATGCCTCTGCCATGTTATACTTGGGGATACAAACTGACAGGGCAGTGGAGCTGGTCCTAGCCATGCCTTCTTAGCATTAAAATATGTGCTCCTGGTCAGAAAATGATTATAGAGATGCAGTATAAAAACAGATTCTGATGAAGAAGACCTTTAAATGGGTTACAGTGTTGGATAAATGAAATTAAGCTTGAGGGAAAACAGAAAAATAGTATAAACAGTTATTAAAAGAAATAGTTTTAAAGATAAAACAAAGTCTTTAAGGGTATAATAAAAGGAATATAAAAGAGTACAGACAGTCATAGGTTAAAGGGGTAAAGCAAAATAAGCCATATAAAGATGAAAATACACAGAGAGTCTAGATTATGCTTATTATTGTGCTTTCTTTGAATTTTTTGACTGCAGAGAGACACTTGATTTTGGGGACTGCTAAGATAAACCAATATATATTTTAAATGTGTCTTTAAATATGTGACCTTGAAAAAGAGGTTCTAATTTTGTTTCCATAGAAGATGAGAACCTGTGGATTCATTCCAGGCTAATGTGGTTTGATGGAACAAAATCTCCTAAAAGCTCGCTGTGAAGAAATATTTTTCCCAACAAAAAGCAGTTTGGGGAAAACTATGCCCAAATTTCCAAAATTATTGTTTATAAATATTTGTATTTATTTAAAAGGGGATAGGTATAAATCATTAATTAATGGTCACAGTCAATCCTTTTTTAAAAACTAAGGGAGATATGATATAGAGATGAATAATTTACATTGCTATGGACTTTAGTTTATTGGTGCAACTTTAAGGTCATTTTTGTTATATGTATCTTTTGTTTACAGTATTATGATAATATACATTTAAAATGTAATGTACAATTAAAATTACAGATTAATAGTTATTTATAACAGTCAATCTAGTAGTCATATTAGATTTTCTAGATATACAGAGATGCATTCCAGTAAGATAGATAATCTTCAACACTTTAAAGACTATGGAATATGGCATTAAAACGTTTCAAGAACTTAGACTTTTCATGACAATGGGAGACATCTCCTGGAAGCACCAATCTACTTCAAGAGGGTGATGGGTATCAAAAAGGCTTCTTATGGAGTGTGCTAGCCATTTGGGTAAGAAACTGCTCTTGCCTGAACTACAGACATATATGATATGTTGTATTAACTGAACATGTTGGACCCACAGAAAAGTGACTGCTGAACTTTTCAAAAGATGAAATGTTTCTTCGGGGTTCCTGTCTCATAGAAGAAACTGCCAGACATTCTTCAGGACACAGAAGAAAGCAACTGGTGAACTTTGCCATTATAAGACAGAATACATCTTAAATTTCCTGCTTCTCAGAAAAGCTGCTGGGTACTATGGGCCTGTAGCCTGAAGATGAATTCCACAACATTACAGAAGAATTTTGGATAACTGTTCAGGCAGTGAAATGTCTCTATCAATTCTAGAGTTTTGGAAGTTGCTAACAATGCACTTTTTGTTCACTTAGGTAATATTAAATCCTTCTACAGTCTTTTTTTTTTTCTTTTTCGAGACAGGGTTTCTCTGTGGTTTTGGAGCCTGTCTTGGACCTAGCACTTGTAGACCAGGCTTGTCTCGAACTCACAGAGATCCGCCTGCCTCTGCCTCCCGAGTGCTGGGATTAAAGGCGTGCGCCACCACCGCCCGGCTCCTTCTACAGTCTTGAGTGAGTTGAAAACAGATAGTTATAGTTTTCCTTTAGACTCACAAAGATAAGACAGATGATAGAGTATTTTCTTTAATTTGGCAAATGTAAATGGACTAAATACTATAACTATAAATTTTGCTTGATAACTGTTTTGTATATGCAATTTTATTATGTTAAAGTTGAAAACTTCCTTTTTAATTAGACAGAAAAAGGGAATTGATGTGTGATGTCCTTCTGTATATGTGTTGCTTATGAGTTGATGAATAGAGCTACTTCAGCCTATGTAATGGCAGAATAAAGCCAGGTAGGAAATCCAAACAGAGATATAGGAAGAAAGTAGACAGAGTCAGGGAGACTCTATGTAGTTAACAAAGGAGAAGGCTCCAAGAACCTTTACCAGTAGGGCACAGCCTCATAGAGATACACAGAATAGTAGAAATAAGTTATTATAAGATATGAGTTAGCCAGCAATATGCCTAAGCTATCAAACAAGCAGTGTTGTAACTAATATAGTTTCTGTGTGATTATTTGGATATGAGTAGCTGGGAAACACAGAAGCAGTGTCCAGTTAAAAATGAGACTTTGGGTGATTACCCAGGTAGCCAGTTGTCTCTGTCATTTCTTGCACCTTTTGGAAGTTGCTTGATTGCATTTCCTGCTTCTCAAGTAATATTGTCTCCCTTCACATGTCTTTGATGGGGTTGAAGACTAGAGAGTCATAGTTCCTTTCCTCTCATGGCCTAGCCAAACAATTTCTAATATAAGACTAGACTCTTTGGGATAGCTATTGAAACATTTAGCATTTGTTTCTTGCTTGATGTTGTTTATGCTGGTTGTAATTCTAAATTTTATATTTGATATTTGTTCTTATTGTATATAGTTTTGCATTGGGCATAGAACTCTCCTATTTAGACAAAAGGGCAAGATGCTGATGGAACTCATTCAGCCAGTAGCCTTTAAGATATTGGCCTACTTTGGGCATGGTCTTGTGTACTATATGCAGACAAAAAGTGTGTGCAGGTCCCTTGGCTGCTAGATTCGGTTCCAGTTGCCAGAGCACCTCAGAGGGCTTCAGATCACTATTCCTTTTGTGAGCTTGTGCTCTAATAAATAAACCTTTATTATACTTCATTCTGGGCTGTGTGGGCATCATTTATACTGCAACAAATATATAATTTCTTAACTCTAATGATAAATGTTAAATTAATTTCTGACTACTGAAAGCAGACCTGCTATATTTCATATCCTATTTTATATCTAATGAGTACATACTTTTAGTATTAATTCTGAACTTCAAAAACATTGAGCATCTCTACATATAATTGTGTTAATATAAAAATAATTAGCTGACAGGAAATGTGATTTAATTTAGTTATGGAATACACATATTTTAAATTATGATATTGGGAGATTCTAGAAACTTTTTAAAATTGTTTGCTTTATTCAGAAATTAACAATTTCACCTTGTTTGAGTCCTCCAAACTAGAATAATAACTAGTCAGTCAAAATAAGTCCATCAGTGGAATAGTGGAATGAATGTTAGGAGACTAGTGAATAACTTTCTAATTGCATCTAAGGACTGCTCAAAGACAATGAACCCATGCCTAGCACTGTTAACAGGGCTAAGAAGCTGTTGATATATAGGTTATAGGCTTTAGAACAATGTAATATTATTTTTCTGCTAAATTGGCATGGTAATGAAATGAATCCTAATGAAATTTCTCTACCCAAATTGAATTGTAATAAAGACCTCTTCAGAGAAACTTCTTACAACAGGTGGCAATCAACACAGTAGTCTTCAGTTGGTCACCAGTCACAGAATGAGAAATTTATGAGTGTTCAAAACTAAATTGTGGGGGCTGGAGAGATGGCTCAGAGGTTAAGAGCATTGCCTGCTCTACCAAAGGTCCTGAGTTCAATTCCCAGCAACCACATGGTGGCTCACAACCATCTGTAATGAGGTATGGTGCCCTCTTCTGGCCTGCAGGTATACACACAGACAGAATATCATATACATATTAAATAAATAAACATTTAAAAAAAACTAAATTGTGGTATATATTTTACACATATCCCAGGACAAAGTATTCTTTGTGGAAGATGGGAGAAAAAAAATGTAAAAGTCAGAGATGGTGAATAAGATCAAGAAATAGGGCTTTTGTGAAATATATATGAATATATATGAATTCACATGCATGGAAAATATAGCATGGATGAGGGGATGTGTCCACAAAGCCAAACCTGAGGAAGTATTAAAATTTCGTAGCCTCTGTGAGAGGGATAATAAGTTTTCTTTGATATTGTGACTTCTGATTGATAGACTGATCACACTCCAGTGTAGGTATCAGTTCCAAGACAAGCTGAACAACACAAATTAGAGAAGATAGGTATAATAAAAATAGAAGAAACTTAGACTTGAAACAATAGGGAGATGAAGGTAGAGAGGATTAATATGGATAAAATTGAGGAAGGGGTAGATATGATTAAAACACATAGTATAATATTGACAAAGAATTTTTTAAAGTAGTTAATAAAATGCAATATAATTGATATAATTTAATTTTCTTAATATAATGCTTTTGTTCAAGTCATTGTGATCCACATAAATCAAATCTATTCATTTCTAATATTACAACATTGTTTAGTGTGAGACAACCAAAAAAGAAACATGATACTGAACATCCAGTTATTGAACACAACCTCAATAAATAACAATTTAAATCCCACCTTAAATCTATACACAATAGCAATTTGGACAATTGTTGACATTATAGTGCATAATTGAAATCAAACTTCACAATAAGGGAGTAAATCGACTTTTTGAGAAACACTCTTGAGGCTCTGCATATTTCTCTCTGCTCTGATTGTGCCTTTCTTACTGCTACTTCACTTTGATTTCAAGGACAGGGAAACATTTTCAAGGGTAGAAATCTCTGGAGAGATTAGTGGATTTTTGCAAGTTTGTGAGAATAATTATTAAAGTTTTCTTTTGTCATGCCCATAGACCATACCTACATACTCTGCTTCAAGTAGGATAATTTTAATTCTCTTTTACTGGTAAATAAGGGTGAACAAGCAATATCTATTTTACCAAATTCTGGCAGCTGAGAAAGCAGGGAGCTTTGCTTTATACATTTGGTGGCTGGGCATTTTATGAACTTAGCTTGAGCATCCCGGTGAATAAAAGAAAGCATGACTCAAGAAAAATCTAGCTAACCAACTATGTGAATGAAAAAACAGAACCAAATTTTTAACTAAAAAATTAAAGAGTAGATTTTGTTGTAAAGAAAATTGTGAGAGGACATATTTTGTATTATCTTAATCACCTATAACTATTATATGATGCAGCTAATTGTCACCTGAAAAAGAACCTCATTTTATATAAGACACTATGACCACATTTATGGGGGTTGTGTTAAATGTTAATTAATGTAGGAGACATTATTTCACTGTGGGTGGTAGCTATGGACTATATTGGAAAACAGATAATCATGAGTTGCAAGTGGGCAACAAGTAGTATCCCTTTGAGGTTTCTGCAGTTTTTATTGGTTGAATGGTTGAGTTAACATAGATCAAGTGATTCCTAAAACAGGATAAACTATTGCTTTAACATTTAGCTCTTAGTTAACTCTTAGTGGTTGATGGTAGAACTCTCTTAAAGAAGATCGCACAAACTTAGGACCCAGGGTTTGGATTATTCAAGCTGGATCTGATTTAAAAGCCTCCTTCCTGTTGTTGAGCCTTCTTAGTTCCACAAAAACCATGCAAGGTGCTAAAAGAAGGAAACAAACAGTCCTATCCATGTGCAATGCTATGATTTATGGCAGCATGCACATATTAGCGGTAACCAATATCTTTCTAATAAAACATAAAAGTCAACTCAATACAAGAGATTTATGCCTGGAATTGGAAATCTAGAGAGCATCTTAGAGCTAATGTGGTCTTAAGACTTAGATAATAAACTATTACTATTATTTTCATAGAACAGCATAATTCCTTACTGCATTATAAATACTTCCCTTATCCCAAAGTTAAGTGTAGGTAACTTTGATAAACTACATTAAAGTAGTCTCAGTTTTAGGAAAATAAAGACCAACAGAGAAATCCACAACTGAAAATAATACAGCGATCGCAGTATCTTGAGGTGGCCAGCCCCAGCAATATGTCTACACTAGAGTTCCTGCATCTGTGGCTCTGGAATAAGGGCAAAAGGGAAGATTATCAAAGCCAGAATACCAGGAAATCTGAATTGATACAGTTTCTCATAAAAATGGCTGTATGACATGATCACAACAATATCTATATCAATGGGCATACTAACATAGAAAGGAAAAATTTTCATGGTTTCTCACCAAGAGACAAAACAGAGGCAGCTAATGAGTGCTGGAAAACGAAATAACTTTTCTCAGGGTTGAGCCTCCTTATTGGTAGCCCAAATGCAGCATGATGAGCCTTGAAAACATGTACACAAAACAGACATAGCTGATTGTATTTATAAACTTATACACACACATACACACACACAAACACACACACAACCATACTAATCAAAGAAAAAAAGGCTATCATCTTGAGAGTAGGTGAAGGCATAGAGGGGAAGGAAAAAGAGTACTTGCCTGGGAGGGGCAGACAGGAGGAAAAACAATGAGGAAAGTGATTTGATTAGATTTCAATCAAAATTTATTTTAAAAAAAAAGATAAATTAAAAAAAGCAAAGAGCTCAATTTCTCTCAACCTTGAAAACTGCAGTTCAGGTTCCAACACCTGTGTTTTGTGGCTCATGAAACTCACAAATGCCTATAACTCCAGGACCCAAACAAAGCCCTAATATATTTTATTGTTTATAACCAGCCCCTGCAACACATGTGCGTATATATACTCAGAAACATACACACAGACAAAAGCATATGCACACAGAAATAAAATAATTTTAAGGGAATGGACAAAATGATTGCCAGCTATTCCTCTTACAGAGAAACTAATATCAAGAAATCTAGAACCTAATAAACTTAGCAAGAACAGATCCATACAGGTAAACCAACCAACAAGTCAGTTAACAATCTAAACATAAACTTCTCAAAGAAACACAGAGTTAATACCTATATAAATGAATAAAAGTTTTACTCATTAGGATGATTAACTTTTAATTCTAATTTCATCCCTCTAAAGTCAGGATAGCTAACATTTAAAAATTATTTACTTACAGAAAAAGAAAAATACTCATTACGAAAAAAAAGGAAGTCAACTTAGTGGGAATTTCTCACCTTTCATTCTTATGGCCATATTAACTATTTCAAAAATTTGGAACTATTATAGGTGTCAATCAAATGAGAATAGTTAAAAGGATAGTATGTAGATAATGTAGATTTCCTTAACCATTAAGGAAAACACAAGCTAATCCTGATGCTTTCAACCTGTCTCATCAGATGCTTGGTTATGGTGTTTCTATGCCACAAACAAGTTAGACTGAAAAGTTCAACAAGACTTTTTAAAAACATCAGTAAAAATGTTGATGATACAGCTCAATGATCTTTTATCTAGCATGCCAAAGACCCTAAATATAAACCCCTATCAGAAGCAGAAAGAAGGTATGTAATTTGTCGTGAAGCTACACATGTATTGCCTATTTTATATCTTATGTAAAAACTAAATTTAAAACTGACAAACAGAAAAATAAAACATAGATTTCTAACAAAGCAAGTAAAGAATGAGAATGAAATACAGATTTGGGAAAAATGGAATAGAAGAGAAAAACTAACAAATTAATCAGTAAATAAGCAACACTCAGATACATAAGGTATACAGAGATTTACCCCAAAAAACTCATTTTTCTGTGCAATTACTTTAAAGTATTAAAATAAAGAAGTTATATGTGTGTGATGACACCGCTACACATCACAGTACTCCTTTTTAGAATTAAGGGAAAGAGTAGAGACTGCTACTATGCAGGCAGTCACACGATATAATTGTGAGTATTCTGAGTCACAGGAAAATGACTGTAATATTAGTAATATTATGTATTATATAAAGCACTGGAAGAGAGGAATTTGAGGTTTCTCAACCCAAGGTTGATAAAAATTTAAGAAAATGGAAAGGCAAAGTATCTTGACTTAGTAACTATACCTTGCAGGTATATTTCAGATGCTATCACTGTGTTGCATAAATACTCATAGTTTAAAAATAAACCAATTTAAATCAATGAAAGAGAGTTTCAAAAAGAAATTCATATTGCAATAGTAAAATAAATGTCAAAATATATGGGTATAAATTGAGAAAAGATTAAAATATGTGTACATTAAAACTTTGAAATATTGAAAAAATAATTAAAATAGTGCAAGTAAATTGAAATATAGCCCATGTTAATGTATCAGAAGAATTAATGTAGTTCCTGCCCTAGTTTCTCTCAATGGTGGTTTCTACCCTCTAAGATGGATACAGATACAGAGATCCACAACCAAGCACCAGGCCGAGCTCTGGGAATCCAACAGAAGCGAAGGACAAGGAGATATATGACCTCGGGAGGTCAAGATTATGAGGGAGAAATCTACAGAGAGTTGAAATGAGCTCAAGCTCATGGAAACTCAGGAACTCTAGACCCACAGCTATGGAGCCTCCATGGGTCAAAACTAGGCCATCCATATGTGGGAGACAGTGATGAAGCTTGAATTATCTGAAAGGCACCTGATGGTAAGAGCTAGCTTATTAGAGCCCATTCCTTATGGTGGAATGGCATGCTCAGGCTTAATGCAGTAGGGAGGGGCTTGATCCTGCCTCAACTTAATGTGCCAGATTTCGTTGATTCCCCATGGGGAGGACGAGGGAGGAGGTGTGAAGGGCGGTGGGAAGGGTGGGAGAGGAAAGATGTAAAACATTCTTTTTCCCAGTTGCCTTTGATTAAGGTGTATTTTACAACAACAGAAAATGCAGTGTAGGATAATATGTAAACCTAGAAAGTACAGATTAATTTCTGGACATGGTTTTTTGATATAAATAAGGAACATTTAGTAGATGCATATACAGATAAGAAAATCATTTACTCTCATTATTAAATATTCTATATTCGACATATCATGGGCTGCTTTTCTATAACTGGAAGTCAAGTAAGGCTTTTTGCACTTGACTTCTACAGATGTGTGAAAAGTATGTATTCTTCAAGAACTCCATTGTCAATGGTCATTACTTAGCTTTCTTAGAAACCTATGGAGCCACTCTATGTGTTGTGTCTTTCACTGTTGTGAATACTGTGTAGCATATGAGTATATGTTTAGTCTGACAACTAAAACATTAAAAAAAAAAAAACACCTTTTCCACTGATTTGCAGTAGCAGCAATTTATTTTGTTTAACCATCCTTGCATGTTAATTGAAGCTATTTATAAAAATATCAGTCATGGAGAATGTTTTAATGTGTTGTTTGAGATAAACATCAGTAGATTGTGAAATAAGTCTTGGAAATAACTTGAAAATTCTCACATTACAAAATAATGTTTATTTGTGTAAAAGTAGAATGTTTTTATTCTTATTAATTTCCTACATGTCACATACAGGTGAATATTGATAATAAATGCCAGATTTGTTCTTTTGTATTTATTTATTTTTATTTTAATGTAGTATTCTTAGTATTATAGCAATATAGATTAACGTCTAAGTATATAAGAACATTTTCTCAAATTATATACTATATAGTAATGTTCAACAACATGGAGTCCTACAGAAATTTTGGGCATTATTTTCAATAAGATAATAAATGAAAAAGAGTGTTCCAATCCTTCTGCACACATCTTATTTTCTACAGTGTTCTTCCATCATATAGTCAGCACTTCAGTACAATCCCTTTAGAATATTTCACACTGGTACTTTAAATAACATAATCTTATCACTATTATTTTTTTTAACAACTGGTAGCATGAACTACCTCTGTTTTTTGATATGAAATTGAGGCTTATTCCAATATTTTCATAGAAATGTCCTTAAATACTATATTTCTTCTTAAAATTTTTTAAATTTTGCCTCCAAAGGGAATTGCAAATATGTATAAAAGGAGAATATAAATTGGCAAAAGACAAAATAAAAGCTTTAGAATGTACTCATTTTAAATATGCCCTGTGTGTGGGTTTGTATGTTTTCCAATTTTTGTTTGAGCTGGCAGGAATGGCAGGCATGTTTGTTGGAATTCGGAGAGAAAATTCATGCCATAGTCTTCATTGTTGAAATGAAAAACAAAGAGTTTTAAAGAATATTTTTTCAGTCCCAGACCAGCTGGCCTTGGTGGGCTCCCAATAAATCAGTTCCACTGTCACAGTGGGTGGGTGCATCCCTCGTGGTCCTGATTTTTTGCTCATGTTCTCCCTCCTTCTGCTCCTCATTTGGACCTTAAGAGCTCAGACCGTTGCTCCAAATTGAGACTCTGTCTCTACCTCGATCCATCGCCAGATGAAGGTTCTAAGGTGATATGCAAGATATTCATCAGTATAGGATAGGGTCATTTCAGGTTCCCTCTCCTTAGTTGCCCAAGGTACCAGCTGGGGACATATTCCTGGACACCTGCGAACCCCTCAAGAGTCAAGTCTCTTGCCAACTCTCTGAGCATGGCGGTCAATGAAGGCTGATGAGAAGCCAAGGACAATGGCACTAGGTTTCGATCCTAATACATGAACTGGCTTTGTGGGAGCTTAGCCTGTTTGGACGCTCACCTTTCTGGACGTAGATAGAAGGACCTTGGTCTTCCCGCAGGGCAGGGAATTTGGACTGCTCTTCAGTATCGAGAGGGAGGGGGAATGGAGTGGGGGGAGGAGAAGAGGAGTGGGGATAGGGGGAGGGAAGTGGGGTGAGGGGGCAATATTTGGGAGGAGGGGAGGGAAATGGGAAACGGGGAGCAGGTGGAAATTTTAATTAAAAAAGAATATTTTTTATTTACAGTTATAAATTTCAGTTTCTGAAATAGGAATGTCAAGAATAAATCATACTTATATTTAAATCGGGAAATATTTATATTACATCACCTCTAGTATCATTTTTTAAGACCTTTTTCTGTAGAGTAACTGTTGTTTTGTTTTCTTTGTTCTTGGTATAGTTTCAGTTACCATTATAAAATATTATTGAGTGACCAATTAAATTAGATATGTGTAGCTTATAGTTCATGAAGCCTTCAAGTCAAGGCACCAGCATCCTGTGAGCTATTGGCAGGTTACACTGCATCACAAAAGGGAAGCAGAAAATGGAAGTACCTGCACATGATAAAGGTGGTATGTGAGAGAAAAAAGCAAAGGTATAATTTCATGACTTAACAGCCTACATTTGTTCCCAATAGGTCTACCCCCTAAAGAAAAGAATTTTGTCCATGAAAAAACTTTTATGTGTCATAAAAGAACTAATGACTTTTTTAGATTAATACTTTTTATTTTTATTTTGAGATTATAATATATACATTTCCCTTCCCTTTCCTCACTTCAAACCCTCCCATATACCCCTACCTGCTGTTTTTCTTAAAGGTACCTGAATATGTGGAGCAGAATTGTCAACATGAGTTTTGTTAATAAACCAGGTTAAGTCAAAAACATCTTTAAAAGAATGCTAAGCACATCATATTTTAACATTGCACTATAAAAATACAAATTGGTTGGCAGATGTGACATGTGAAGCAGTTCCATACTGAAATGAACAAGAACTATGAGTTATTATTAAATTCTAATTATCTTAATATAAATAACAGTATTATTTTATCAGTGTGTTCTATTGACAACATGCTTAAGAGACACAAATGGCTACAAATAAAATATATTGAATATAATTAATCACATGAAATATTTAATTAAAAATCCTAGAAAAGAATTATATATTTTGAGACTCTAAAAATAATCAACCCCTCAATCATTTTGCCTGATTTGAGTGAATTACAAAAGAAAATGTATATGAGAAAAAAATGTTAAAAAGTGTCTAACATTATTGTATTAAAGATAAAATAAATTGCATATGGGAACTCTAAAGAAGGTCAAAATTATACATTTTGAGGAGCTAAAACTAATTTCAACACAAAGTGATATTATCACCAGCTGGACATTCAAGTTTGTGCTTCCCACGTACAATTACATTTTCATTCCACTTAAGCTTTGATATCAGTCTGTTACCTTTAGTAAAAACGGTCAAACCCATTAACGTGGCCAGCCCATATAGAACCATTCACATAAAATCTGCCAAGAAGAGTGTGTCTGAACTATGAAAGTATTAGTGAAGTATATGAATAACACAGCCCACTGATAGATGACCTAGGCTTTATATATATTATCACTAAAATTAAATTTTAATCTTTTATATCACATAAAATGGACAAACAAATCAACAATTTGCTAGGTATCTGTGTATTTATCTAGCCTCTTACTTTCTCTATTTATACTGTCATTTAACTTAATATTCCTTATTGAAGATCTTGCTGATGATGCTCTGATCTTTGCCAATGGCCTTTACTACAAAAAGTGTTTTCTTCCATCAGAGAGTATGTATCTTCCTCTAGGAGGCATATTTCTAATAACTAATATGCTATCGTAAAAGCATCTGCCTCCTTTTTTTCACTTAAGAAAACTATAATACATTTCTATTTGATAATACTCTTAAAGAACAGTAAACTTTTGCTATAAATTCCATTTCATAGTTCTCAAAGAGTTAACCTGAGATTGACAGCAAAACTTTTCAGTAAATCCTCAAAGGAAGGAATAACGTAATCCTGGCATGTGCTTTCAGTGACCATGTTCAGGTTTCAGTAAACCATGTCTATGTGCCTACTTCAGAAAACTCTCAAGTTTCTCTCTCTGTCTCTCTGTCTCTCTGTCTCTCTGTCTCTCTGTCTCTCTGTCTCTCTGTCTCTCTGTCTCTCTCTCTCTCTCTCCTCTCTCTCTCTCTCTCTCTCTCTCTCTCTCTCTCTCTCCCCCTCTCTCTTTCTCTCTCTCTGTAAAACACTTAAGAGTCAGTATTATATTATTGATCAATCAGCAGTCCCATACACAGTAAAGCTATTATTTCCTCTCTGTGCTGGTAATTTTTGTTGGTGTTGTTATTTGTCTTTTTTGTTGTTGTTGTTTAACTGACAGAGCTAGTGTCATCTAAAAAGAGGGAACTTCAATTAAAAAATGCCCATGTGGCTAAGCAGTGGTGGCATATACTTTTTTATTCTTTTCTTTCTATTTCTCACTTTATTTTTTTTAAAGAAAATAAACTACCTCTTCATTTAACGTACCAATTCCAGTCCACTCCTTCCCCTTGTCCTCTTCCCGCACCTTCCTCTCTCCTTCTCCTTTACTCCCCAGAGAGGGTAAGGCACATTGCTCCAAAGAAGGTCCAAGGCCCTCCAAACTATATCAAGGCTGAGCAAGGTATCTATCCAAAGAGACTGGGTTCCAAAAAGCCAGTACAAACAGTAAGGATAAATCCTGGTCTCTCTGGCAGTGGCCCCACAGGCTGCCCCAAACACAACATTCAGAGGGCCTAATTTGGTCCCATGCTGGTTCCTTCCCTGTCCGGATGGAGGTGGTGAGCTCCCATTAGCTCCAGTAAACTGTTTCAGTGGGTGACCCCACCATGGTCTTTACCCTAGCACTTGGGAGCCTGAGGCATGTGGATCTCAGTAAGTTCGAGTCAGCCTGGTTTACAAAGTGACCTCCAGGACTCAGGGATACACAGAGAAACAGTGTCTTGAAATCCCTCCCCCAAAAAAGAAAAGGAAAGGAAAGAAAAGAAAATGCCCCCTATTTTATCAGCCTATATGTAATGAGCCTGTGGCTAATTTTCTTCAATGATGGCTCATGTGAGAGAACCAGCCTAGTGTGAGTGATACCGTAATTCCGAGGCTGATGGTCCTGGGTTGCACAGGCTATCAAACTGGTTAAGCCACAGGGAACAAGCCAGTAAGCAGCACTCATTTTTAACCACTATCTCAGTTCTTGCCTCCTGGCTCCTGCCTTCTTTTCCTGCCCTGACTTTTCTTCAGGCTAGAAAAAAAAAATGTAGGCTGAAATAAAGCTTTTTCTTCCCATGTTGCTTTTTTGTGTCATTAAGTTTTATCACAGTAATAGAAAAACAGACCAAAAAATTCCAAGTAAAAGTGAGAATGATATAAAAGTCACCTTAATAATTTGAATCATTTTTATCCTACTTGAAATTATGTTTATTTCTTTCCTACCATGTGCTGAAAATATTCCTCTTTTTCATATACCCTTGAGCAATGATGGAGTGATTTTCAGGCATGCTTCTCAGAACAGGGTGAATTTTATTTTAGCAACTTTATTATTACATTTCTCTGAGCACTCAAAATATTATCTGGCTGAATCATTAAATTGGTGGTGTTTTTTAATGTTATAATAATAAGGTCTTGGCTTGAGGAAGACAAATAATTTGCAAGCTGTAAGACACAGTTTGAAAAACAATTATTTTCATAAATATGTGAAGTTGCTGCAGAATATACAATTTCAAGTTTTATTATAAATATTGTAGATTTTATTTATTTTGCAGTTGTAAAGCCCACTTGTTTTGAACTTGCTAACTATATAATATGTATTACTAAAAATATATACTTCTCTTTGGGAAAATGTGTTCAATAACTTAATGGTTTTCACACCTTGCTAGACACTATGGATACAAAAAAGAAGAGCATGCTGTCTTTATGAATCTTATCTCCCTGGTGGGTAAAATTCAACTCATGGGCTCCCAATATTGACTACTGATTTTCTACCTCCTTATCTAAACACAAACCAGCTTAAAAATACTTACAAACCAAACTAAGAACACATCACAAATATCACCCATAATGATCAAACAGTATTCATCACAGAGATGCAGGAATAGTTCATCATATGAAAATCTATCAATATAATCTACCATATAAACAAACTGACAAAAAACACATGATAATCTCATTAGATATTGAAAAAGCCTTTGAAAAAATCAAATAACCGTTCATGATAAAAAGTATTGGAGAGATCAGGGATATAAGGGACATACCTAAATATAATAGAAGCAATATGCAGCAAGCCTATAGCAAACAGCAAATTATATTGGATAGAAATTCAAAGCAATTTCAGTAAAACCAGGAGCTAAACAAGCCTTCCACTTTCTCCATATCTGTTCAAAATAGTATTGAAATTTTAGTTTGAGCAATAAGATAGATAAAGGAGATCAAGGGGATACAAATTGGAAAAATAAAATTATTGCTAGTCACAAATGATATGATACTCTATATAAGCTACCAAAAATTCTACCAGGTAACTCCTACAGCTAATAAACATCTTCAGTGAAGTTGTTGGATACAAAATAAACTCAGAAAGAAAAGGAATCAGTAGCTGTCCTATGCACAAATGACGGATGGTTTGAGAAAGCAAACAGGGAAACAACACTGTACAAAATAACAACAAATGATATAAGATAACTCGAGGCAATTCTAACCAAGCAAGTGAAAGACCAGTGTGACAATAACTTCAAATCTTTTGAGAAAGAAAGTGGACAAGATATCAGAACATGGATAGGTAGTATCAGCAGAGTAAAACTGGTCATTTTGCCAAAAGCAATCTACATATTCATAGCAGTCCCTATCAACATTCTAATACAACTCTTTACAGGCCTTGAAAAAAAATACTCAACTTCATATGGAAAAACAAACAAACAAAAACAGGGATGGCTAAACAATCCTGTAAAGTGAAAGATATTTCAAAGGTATCACCATCCCTGATTTCAAAATGACTCTGAAATTCCATTAGAAGGACTAAGATCAAAAATACAAGCGACAGCTCGTGCTGGTGAGGATGAGGATATGGAGCAAGGGAGACTGCTCCTCCGTTGCTGGTGGGATTGCAAACTTGTATAGTCACTTTAGAAATCAATACAGTGGTTTCTCAGAAAATTCGTAAAGATCTACCTCAAGACCCAGTTATACCATCCCTGTGCATTTATCCAAAGGATTTCCATCTATCTTACCACAAGAACACTTGTTCAGTTGTGTTCATAGTAGCTTTCTTTATAATTAAGGGACTGAAAACAAGTTAGATTTTTTTTAAGAAAGAATGAATAAAGAAAGTGTGCAGAAGGAGAGAGAGCATGAGCAAGGAACTCAGGACCGCGAGGGGTGCACCCACATACTGAGACAATGGGGATGATCTATCGGGAACTCACCAAGGCCAGCTGGACTGGGTCTGAAAAAGCGTGGGATAAAACCGGACTCGCTGAACATAGTGGACAATGAGGACTACTGAGAAGTCAGGAACAATGGCACTGGGTTTTGATCCTACTGCACATACTGGCTTTGTGCGAGCCTAGGCAGTTTTGATGCTTACCTTACTAGACCTGGAAGGAGGTGGGAGTTCCTTGGACTTCCCACAGGGCAGGGAACTGTGACTACTTTTTGGGCTGCTGAGGGAGGGGGACTTGATTGGGGGAGGGGGAGGGAAATGGGAGGCGGTGGCGGGGAGGAGACAGAAATCTTTAATAATTTAATTAATTAATTAATTAAAAAAAGAAAGTGTGGTACATTTACACAATGGAATATTACTCAGCTGTAAATAAGTCATGAAATCTGTAGGGAAATGAATGGAACTAGAAATAAGTCATTCTGAATGAGATAACTCAGACCCCCCAAAATTGGAATGCATTCACTTATAAATAGTATTAGCTGTAAAATAAAGGATAATCGTGATCCAGAGAGGCTCATAACAAGGAGAGCTCAAGGGGAGACACATGGATCTCTCTGGGAAGGATAACTAAAATATATATGGGGTGTGCTGGGGGCAGGTGAGCATGGGAACAAAAGGGATTACATGGAGAGATGGAGGGAAAGCATACTGGGAGAGAGGACTAGAACTGGGGGGCTATTCAGAGGTGAGGTAGTAACCTAGGGCAACAGAAACTCCCAGAAATCTATGAGGATAAGCCTAGCGAAGACTCCTAAAATGAGAGATACAGATCCTGAACTGGCCATTTCTGTAATCAAACAAGGTTTCCACTGCAGGGATGGAGACACACCAATCCAACTACAAAACCTTCGACCAATTGTTTGTCCCATCTGATGTGCTGGAGTAAAGGTGGCACAGAAATTGTGGGACTAGCCAAGACGTGACTGGTCCAGATTGAAAACTAGGCAATGAGAGGGAACTCACCCCTGATTCTGCCTGGAGGGCCAGGACCTAGAGTTTGGACAGCCTTGAGAGCTAGGGTAGAACCAAACATGATCAGCAAAAAGACAAAAAAAAATTGTAATTCCTAATGATACTCTGCTATACTACTAGACCGCAGCCTAGCATAATGGTCTTCAGAGATGCTTCATCCGCAAGCTGATGGGAGCAGATGTAGACACCCACAGCCAAGCATTAGACTGAGCTTGTGGAATTCTGAGTAAGAGAAGAAGGAAGGATTGTAGGAACCAGTGGTATCAAGGATATCATATGAAAACGTCCCGCAGATCAACTAATCAGGTCTCAACGTCTCACAGAAACTGAACCAACAATCAAGGAGCCCTTATGGATCTGACATAGGTCCTCTACATATGTTATAGTTGCTTTATGTCCTTGTGGGATTCCTAATAGTAAGATGGGGCCCGTCTCTGACATATTTGCCTGCTTTTGGAATTCCTTTTCTCCTTTTCTAGCTTTAATAAGATAGAATGTGTCTAGGTTTATTGTAATTTGATTTTCCATGTGTGGTTGATTTCCCTGGGAGGCCTGTCCTTTTCTGATGGTAAATGGAGTAGGTCTGGGGGAGAGGATCGAGGGGAAACTGAAGTCTTGAAGGAATATATGAAAAAAGAATAAAAACTTTAAAAGTACTACATGGAACTTTTTTAAGCATAAAATTCATACTAAAGATGGTTAGATTATATTTAACAAGAATATTATGAAAATGCAATTATCCTGATAACATATATTAAAGGTTTAAATATGCCTATCACAATCATTTTTCTTATTTTTTGTTTTGTTTCTGTCATCCTTTATTCATCTTATTGTAAAAATGCCAAGTGGAATGGAACAGGAAGCTACTACAAGGAACAGTAACATGGTGGTGGCAATGCTTGGAAGTTAATTTTAGCAGGCTTTCATCGACCATCAGGACCCAAATCACAACATGGAGTCTTCTTAATTATGAATGCTCAACCTTAGCTTAGGATTAGGTTTGATTCTACGTAAATTTTGTTTTCTTTAGATTAAATTATCCCATTGCTAATAATCTATGTGCTGCCCCGAGGCTCCTTTACCTCACCTACATACTGTTAATTCTGCATTCTTGTTTCCTCCGTGTCTGTTTATATGGCCCCCAGCTGGCGGGCCCTCTGCTGGTAGACTGAGTCCCATTTCCTCTGACTGCCAGCCCTGCCTATCCCTCTCTATCTAGTTATTGACCATTCAGTTTTTCATTAGACCAGTCAAGTACCTTAGGCAAAAAGGTGAAACATCAACACATTTTTACATAATTAAACAAATGCAGGATAAACAAATGAAACACATCTTTACATACATAGTTTAACAATTATTCTACAACACAAACAAAAGCAACACAACTTTACATAGTTTAACAAATATTCTATCCCACAGCAGTTAGTAGAGTAGGGGATGAAGGTATGGCAATGCTATTCAGAGAGAACATTTATTGCAAGAGAGTGAGGTTATGACCCAGGAAAATAACACTTGGAAATTATGCTCATAAGAAAGAAAAGGCAGACTATTGCCACGTATAGAAGCACCCTTACTGTGTCTTTAAGAAATTACATATCTCATACTCAAATAAGTGATATTCTTTCAGAACCTGCAGACTTTAATGTAAACAGAAAGAACTATGTTTGGGGCACTGTCTGTGATGCATCCAGTCCACTAACAACAATGGATCATTTGATCATGCAATTGATTACATAATTCTTTAAGTTTCCTCCAATTGGTTAGTGTAACATAATGAAAGAAGACAAAAGAAGCACATTCAACTTATAAGTTTTAAACAGGACACTTGAAGGAAGGAAAATCAGTGCTAAAACACCAAGAGGACTTGTAGATTTATAATTCGAGAGGGTGAGAAACAGATGTATCAGGTATTATCTCAAGTATAAATGGAGGCCAGAAAGTGCTTCACAGAAATGGCAATTACTGGTACTCTAAAAAATGGTGCTATTTAAAGACTGGAGAAGACATGAAAAGGAAGTGATCCTTTGTGACATCTACTCGACCTGATTGGTGTACCTGTCAGAACCCAGACTGAGCACTTCCTAGTGCTAATCTAGCACTCATGAAGTTGAGCTTTAATCATGACTAAGCATCTAGATTATAATGGGTATCTGGATTATATTAATCAGATTTATTAATATTTCTGAAGCAGTATTATTTCTCTTTCTTTGCCCTCCCCTTTTACCTCTATTTCTCTCTTATTCCTACTGATCATCTCTCTTTCTGCCATTCACCCCCTTTTCTACATCAATTCTTTATTTGTCTTTTGTGCATTCAAACTCCTATGCATGTAGATGACACTCGGATATTTTATTTTCCTTATTGATGTCTCTTAATTCAAATTAGCTTTTTTTACTATATCAAGTAACTAAAAGAGGTTTATGTAAATTTAAGATAAATCTCTACATAATATCACTGTATCTCTAAGTAAGCACAGGAAAATTAATGTTTTGTATTGTTGGTTTTGAGAAATGAAGAGAATTGCTAAAGTCTTACCTAGCCTCACAGATGTTTAAAAATTAGTATCAGTTAATATAGCTGTCACAACAAATCTTGGGAAAAATTATACATAAAAGTTGAGAAAAAAACTGTATGTCTAATATATCATGAATATTTTTCTTTTCATAAACACAATGGTTCCAATTCATTTTAAGCAAAACATGGCAAGAAAGATCTTTTACAAACCCCTTTATGCTAAGTGGCAGTATAAATCATACCTTGAAAATACTTTCCTGGAAGATGAATACCCAATAATGATAAGTTTACAGTAAGACCATACAGATAAATTATATATCAGGAAGATGGATGAAGTAGTGTAGCATATTATTTTCCCCTGTAAGTTAGTCACCTGATGTTGGATATCAAAGGTCCTTTTAAAACTCTCTTATCAACCACACAGAAACTATGAGCATATATCAAACTATCAATCACTCAATTAATTATAATTCCATCCCAGTTTTAGGTGAAGTAAATAAATATAATGATTGATACTATAGAATAATTTAAAATGGGATATGAAAGAGAAATTTAAAAGGCCAAAGCTGTTGTATGATTCAGAATTAAATTAAATTCTAGTGAGATGTATAAATGTGGAGCTGTGATTTACATTTATTTTGCCATTCATCTATGTAACTTGAGCAGAAGGGAGATCCAATATCAAATGTCATCCAATCCCTTAGTGGGTTTAGCTAGTAAATTTAAATTCCAATGAAAATGAGTTTATGTGCTCCGATCAGAACTGGCCCATTGACAGTAGAATTTTGTGTTCTATAGCACACATTAGCAATCACTTTATCTACAATAATAGCTACAAAATTTACATGTACAAACTAATTTTTTTAATTTTATAATAATGTCTTCATTATTGCATAAGCAAAATTTCTCTTCGAATATCTAAATAGTAGGGCAGCTCTGTCTTACAAAGATTGACTGCTAGAGTGGATTAAAAGCTTTCAGAGAAATCCTACGCTCATTTATATTAGAGTCAGAGAATTTGATTTTCCTTCCAACAGAAATTGCTGCTTTATCCAGTTTGTGTTGCTAAAGGGCATCCTAAAAATACCATTGACTTTAGGCCATACAAATGTTATGAAGCACACACAGCTGAATTTCATAGTTGACTTCCTTATATTTTCAAGCAACATTTTATTTCAGATCATCGTAATAATCATTTTAGCAAAATTTATTAGTAAATGTTAAATTGTAGGCTATGATCTTTGGCACAAACTTGTACCTATTGCTTCTCTTTTTGGCTTGAAGCACTTGTACTTAAAGACATCATAATATTGCAAATCACTTCATGCTTCTTGTTTTGTATTTATGTTGTTATCATCCAAAAATCTTATCTACGCTAAAGTCAATAGCTATCCCCGCTTAATATTTATGTCATTAACAAATTCAGATCCTTCATGACTTTCGAATTGCATAAAGAAAATGAAGACATTAGACCTTGGTATAGGTTTCAGTCGGTAATTTGACATAAGGAAAATTTGTAGGTAAATTGAAGATAGTAAGTATTCATGAAGTGGACACAAAGCTAAGATAAATTTTCTGAAGTGTCAAAGACCAGCTTTGAGAAAAATACCACTTACCAGAGTAGGTGCATGGGGATCAGAAAGATATTAAACAGGATGAAGACTGGAGTGAAATAATAAAACAGAAAACATAGGATATTATTGGGAGGGAGATTCAGTGAATACTGAAATCAGCTGCATTTAATTTTCCTTACACTTTTATACCGCAATACCACAGGGGGAGAAGACAAAGGACTGCTTTAACATGAGAAAAAGGAAAACGAGAACAGTTATTTGCTTCAGTACTTTGAGACCTCAAATCATTAGCATTCTGTTATTTAGGCTGTGAATCCACCCTAGACCAAGTATCCTGAAGGCAGTCACTCACAATGTCAAACCTCCTATTTCAAATCAAGGAACAAGAGTATGTTTGAATGTCCTGATCATTGGTCAGCATGAAGAGGATCTACTTGTGTGGGCCATTTTAATGTCAAAAATACCATGTAACCACATCCTGAGTCACAAAGTATAGTCCTGGTTGTTGTCAACAATTCTGAGCAACCTCAAGCTCTCTGACCTTCAGACAAGGTAGAAATAGACTCACATTTTTAACCCTCCACACTCATGCTCTTCTGAAAGCTACCTGGGTTTTATAATGCAATATGTTATGAAATACAGTTTAGTTTTCTTAGCTTTGTTATACAATTGAAGTGGGTTAGAGAGAGCTAAACATTAAAAAACTCTTAGCCTGAGGGACACATTAAAGGACATATGGTGAACACCCATGTGCTTATATTCAATTAACTCTGTCAGAAAGTCTAGCTGAAATCATAGAAAATCAGAAACCTAGATGGTAACCCAGGAACCATCAACTTGAAAATAGCTCAGTTTCACCCCTGTTGCCTCATCTTTTCCAAGGATTTGGGGATCGCTCTGGGATTCTTAGTTGTTGGCACATATTGGAATATCAGTAAATTTTTGTAATATTAACTGGCTACCTAATATCTTCATTTTAGACACTCAAAAGATTTGGCTCAGAAATGGAACTCTGGAAGAGATTCACTGGAAGGAGAGTGAATAAACACTTTGGAGAAAGTTAGGATGCCTGGAGTGTGACAACAAAGTGACAGGGTTTATTCCTGTGTCCTTAAAAAGAGTCGGAGGAGTGAGAATACAAGCAAAGACATCACGACCATGATGGCAATACCCACTGAAAGAGTTTACATGAGATAATGGTAGCCCACCAACTCTGGCCTGACAAAGAGGGTGTTTGGTCGGAAGCATCACCACAGCTCCCTAACACCCCTTTATACAAAAGATCTGGAATATTTAGACAGGGGCCCCATCCTAGGCCCTGGCATCCATCTTTGGATACCAGGCAGGAAACTCCATTTCAAGCCCCTTGACCTGGGAGTTACCTTAGTCCAAACTCCACCTCTGAGAAAGCACACCAAACAGTGACCCCTTCCCAAGGAGGGTCAAGAAAGCCCAGCAAATGGTAACTCCTCCTCAGGGAAGTTCAAGACCACTCACACAGGCTATTTAAGCTGCCCCCCAGAGAACGAACACTTGGTCTCCCACTTCCAGGTGGTCTTCCCTTTCCTCTCTTCCCCTCTCCATGCATTCCCAGGGAGAGCTGGGAGTATAGCATTAAACAAGGGTGTCTATTAATTCAGGTTAATTCGGTCTGATTGGAATTACTTTCCTCAGTGGAGAGACTTGACTAAGAGAAATACTTAACATTTGGGGTTCCACAGGTCAGGGGCTGTTTTTCACACGGGCCTAGGACCACTTGTTGGAAAATATTCTTCTCGGGAGTACTCTCCGCCAGGCTAAGATCGGCTTAGTCTCAGTAAATCCCCCTTTTTTACTTCATGCCACTAAGGCTATGAGACTCATTTGTGTTTATCTTTGTTGATTTTCGGGCTTTTCCGTCAGAGTCACGATTATGGTGGAAGCCCAGTCCAAGTGGTGAGTCAGGCCTCACTGAGGCGAGATTGTGTGGATCAGAAACATCTGCCACTCATTTCTCACGACCCCCATTTTTGACTCAAGATGAAAGACCCCCGCAAAGGATGTCTTTCTTCTGGAGAGACCCCCTACCCAAGGATCAGTCGAGACCACTCGTGCGGATGCAAACAGCAAGAGGATTTTTTATTCTGTCATGACAGGGTCCCTCAGGTTCGGGATATGAAGGACATCCACAGCTCTTACAGCCCATCTTTTAAAGCAAAAAACCACAGAGACGGGGGAGGGGGGACCTGTAAGACCTGTAACTTATTGGATTGGCTTATTTAAAAAGGCTATTACCAATAATTAGCTGGAGAGTGACTGCCAGATCAGATGAGGTAAAGGGAAACTTCTGAAGGTCACTTTGCCCCTTCCCAGGGACTAAGTCAAAACATCAGTAACTGAGTCATAACCTAAGGGTTATCATGCCCCTATTTAGGGAGATGGAAAGTTTTTAACATCTCAGTACGTGTATGCATAGCTGTTATGTCCTTGGTTCCCAGGGGAGGTGGGGAAGTACTGAGAGTCATCAGAAATGGCTTTAGATTTTTCTTAAAGTTTTACATTTTTTTAGGGTTGAGGGGGCTTACAAATGCATTTAGAGTCTTTCATTCCCTCCTCTTGTTTTGTCAAATCCCAATCTTGGGATTTTCTGATGTCTCTCTTGAGAGCCTGATACTTGTGTGTCAGTACTAAAACTTGGGTAATACTGAGTTTAGGGAGGGAGCTCGGAAATGGCAGGGCCTTAGGGTTTAATGTGGTGCTTAGGCCCCTGCAGGAGGGGGCTAGTTCAGCACCCCCCCCCAACTTGTCGGGTTTGCTTACATACACACATACACACACCGTAGACAAATATATCAGTCACAATGTCTACATGCAGGATAAGAGTCCCGGAGAGTTTGTTTGGTATTTTTTTTTAAGAGTCCTTTGTTTAGCTCTCCGTGTGCTGAAGCTTTTATCTGGAGGGTCCTGAGTCGTCCTGTAGAGGTGCTGGCTTTACATGAGATGCATGGATCCAGGCTGCAATGTTGTCTACTTTGAGAGCGGTGGGTGTCATCAGGATTATAACAGTCTGGGAAGAACAGCATCAGGATTATATACCTTATTTGCCTTAGTGAGCAGTGGCAGCTCTTATACAGGATCTTATAAGAAGTGAGTTTAAATCGCCCCAAGGTGTTTTGAACCCAAAACAGGACAGAGGGAGGGAGGTCTATCCAGTCATTTTGCCGGTCTCTAGGGCCAATTTTGTTAATTTGTAAAAATTTTTTTTTAGAATTTTATTTATCCTATTTTTCTGACCTGAGCTTTAGGGTTGGTAAGCACAATTTAATCTTTAATTGGCCACGCACTAACTTACCTGGGCAACAAAGGCAGGTCTATTATGAGACACAATTATCTTGGGCATCCCAAACCTTAGGATGATTTTTTTTATGATCTTCTTAGCCATTACATTGGGTGTCTCAGTCCTGGTCAATGTATGATGGCTATCTTTTTTGGCAAATGTGTGGCCTCCTGGAGGCTCAAAATTTTTGCAGATGTCAACAGTCCTCTTTGTCTGTATATTGTTCTGTGTATATGGGTGGTGGCAAAAGCATACCTGCTGTCAGTATAGACGTTCCCTCTGCCATCTGTACAGCTTGTATCAAAGCCACAAGTTCAGCTTTCTGGTAGGGCCGATGTCCCTGAAGGGAGGCTACTGGCCCAGATCATTTGCTTCCTGTCCACCAATGTTGCCCCCGCCTTCTGCTTACCTTCAGTCTTGTGTACCTGCTCAGCTCGGACCCCCAGCCTTCTGCCCCAGGCAAGCTTCGCCATCATTTTCAGCTCTTTCTGGCACAGCTCAGCCTGTCATTCTGCCAGCTGCCTGTCCTTTTTGCAGATGCTGGTAGGATCCGTAGTCCATCGACGTGAGCAGGGCACAGGAGCAGCAGCCCAGTGCAGGAGGGCACCTGTGGTAGCATTATGAGCGCTCTATCACAGTCTGACATGTGTGAGGGGAGCGAGACTGCAGGGTGAGCAGCCAGGGCTCATGCAGGCTTTAGAGAAAGCGCGGCACCAAGGCAGTTGCTAGGAGGCAAGGATTTCTCTGGTGGTGAAGGCAGGGGGAGGTGGTCATCCTAGTGAGGAGGGCATGGCAGAGGCATAGGCAGACAAGCAGCCTGCGTCTCCTGCAGAACTGAGAACTGCAGGGAAAGCAAAGTCCCTCATTTGGTCAACAAACGGCTTTGATCATACATTTAGGGGTGACCAGGGAGGAACAAGTTATTTATTTGTCCTTTTTTTAAATTTATAGTTCGTAAGGTGTCCAGTTTGTTTAATGGTTGTTTTAACACAGAGTACTCAGTTCCTGTGTCCCTTAGAAAATCTATAGAGATATCTAATGTCCTTTGTCTTGCTGTAAGCACATTGGCCTTTGTCCAAGGAGTGTCTCTGTCTATCTTTATTTGTCTTTGATCTTCTGTTGCCCAGGTTCCCTATCTGTCTGAGTCCTTCTTGTTTATGATCCCTCTGGTTTTTTTTTTTCTCTGCCTCCCGCCTTTCTCTTTCTTTCGCTTTTCGCCTCTCTCTTTTTTTTGCTTTCCGCCTCTCTCTCTTTTTTTTAACATTTTTTTTGTTTTTCATTTAACATTTTTTTTGTCTCTTATTTAACATTTTTTTTGTCTCTCTTTATTCTGCAAGCTATCATCTTGTAGCCTATCTACTTGCTGTAACTTTTTTCTTATTATTTTACGACGGCCATGGCTATTGCTGCCTGCTGACCTTTAGAGGTTGTGTAAAATGCCTATAAACCTCCATTAAACATCTAAGAAACATAGATTTTAACTGGCCCCTGGAGAACCTCTTTTACCTTGGCCGAATCAGTGGGGTGCCTTGTCCCTGAAATTTGCCATGAGCCCGGCATTTTGACTGTCAGTTTCTCCCTTTACAGAATTAATTAGACATAGAAGAATGAAAATAGATCCGTATTTATCTCTATGCACAAAACTGAAATCCAAACAAATCAAAGACCTTAACATAAAACCAACAATATTGAACCTCATAAATATATTTTTAAACATGGCCTCAGTGGCATAGACATTGAGAGAAACAATCAATAAACAGGATCTCCAGAACCGAGAAGCTTTTTGTATAGCAAAGGATATAATCAACAAAACATAAAAACATATAAGGAACTTAGGAACTTATTTCTCATCTAGTGAAATTATGTTACAGACCTAAACTGTAAACTCCAACAGATGAACTTAAAATGACTGAAAGATATTTAAAATTTGCTTAAAAATAACATCCTTAATCATTGAGGAAATGCAATTCAAACAACTCTGAGATTTTATCTTATCTCTGTAAAAATGACCAAGATTAAAAATATTGTTTGACAATTTATGCTTAAGAGAATGTGAAATAAAAATCCTTCGTTTTTGGTACAAATACACACTGATACAGCTATTTTGAACATTAGTATGATGAATTTTTAGAATTAGGTAACATATTACCTTAAAACTTAGCAATATCCCTTTTGGGCCTACTTTACATAGCAGAATTATTTCATCATAGACAGAATCTGAAAACAACCCAAAATGTACCTCTTTTATATTAATAATAAATGAGAATCTTTGCCATGTTTTTAAATAGCCATAAACATTATAAAGAGTCAAAAGGGCCATTTTAACTCAACCTCATCACTCAGTAACACCCTCTTTGCCATTGTAGTGGGGTGAGAGGCTTCAGCAGATCTTCACCATGTGGGGCAACTCAGGGCCCCTACCTCATCACAAACATTGTAAGCAGTCAGGTATCAAATTTAGATCTAAACATGGGCTGGCTTAGAAGCTCAGCTGGGCTGTTCACATGGCCCTGGCCCGGGGTCACAGGGCTTTTACAGCAATAGTTCTTGAAGACAGCGTATTCCTGTATCCATCTAAACAGAGTTGGGAATTTAATTTTTTTATGGGCACACTGCATAGTAAGAAATATAGAAACCAACAATCTGTAGGTTTTTATAAGCACATTTTTTTAAAGTGACTCAGCTTAACTTTTTTCCCATTTTTAAACCAGAAGCTTTACCCTGAACACGGCACGTGATGACTAGAACAGGGCATCCCTAGGAGAGAGATGCTATCAGGGCTGCGATGCCCTTCTGATGTTGGCTTGCGGTACTACCTGTTGCTCCTGAATCCACATTTGCCTTTTACCAAAAGCCACAGGGATACTTACTTGCAATCTCTCTATCTGCTGTCATACCCAGTCCTGGCTGCCAAAATGAAGAGATCCAGGTTCTTTATGGAACATGTGCTTTCTAATAGGGTATCTGAGCCCAGAGAAACAGCCTACTGCTGCTTCCCAGGCTTACTGGGTCCTGTGGGGGAGGAATTAGCACCAGCTTGGATCCCGCTGGCATGTGTGCCTTCTGTTTGGGAAAAGAGACGGGGGAAGGTCAGACTGCTGTTATCAAAGTCAGAGGGAAGCCGGCCTTGGTGCCTGCACTGTGCTCTGTAACAAAAATGGTTTTTTTATGTTGATTTTTTTTTTCAATAACAAACAAGACACTGAACATTCAGACGCGCTGCGCGGCTTCGGCGCAAAACCGAAAGCAAAAATTCAGACGGAGATCGTGAGGAGGGTCCGGATTCCTCGTCTCCCAGAAAAACCACGTACCCCTCGGACACGGGCGGAGCCCCAAAAAGTCCTACTCTGGTCGTGGGATCAGACAGATGAGACCCGAAAAATCGGGCTCCAGACACCCGTGGAACGTCTTCCAGGGCTGCGGGGAAGAAGTCCGAGCTCGTCAGCTCCTTCTAAGACCCGCCAGATACAGACTGACTCAGCTGAATTGCACAGACAGAATACAGATTCGCAGCGCAACAATTCAAACAGACAAACAGACAAGAACACAAGCACACAAAACACACAAAGACGGCTGGCCAGCTTACCTCCCGAAGGTGGGTCGGTGGTCCCTGAGTGGGGGCCTCGGTTTCCCGGCCAACGCACCAAATGAAAGACCCCCGCAAAGGATGTCTTTCTTCTGGAGAGACCCCCTACCCAAGGATCAGTCGAGACCACTCGTGCGGATGCAAACAGCAAGAGGATTTTTTATTCTGTCATGACAGGGTCCCTCAGGTTCGGGATATGAAGGACATCCACAGCTCTTACAGCCCATCTTTTAAAGCAAAAAACCACAGAGACAGGGGAGGGGGGACCTGTAAGACCTGTAACTTATTGGATTGGCTTATTTAAAAAGGCTATTACCAATAATTAGCTGGAGAGTGACTGCCAGATCAGATGAGGTAAAGGGAAACTTCTGAAGGTCACTTTGCCCCTTCCCAGGGACTAAGTCAAAACATCAGTAACTGAGTCATAACCTAAGGGTTATCATGCCCCTATTTAGGGAGATGGAAAGTTTTTAACATCTCAGTACGTGTATGCATAGCTGTTATGTCCTTGGTTCCCAGGGGAGGTGGGGAAGTACTGAGAGTCATCAGAAATGGCTTTAGATTTTTCTTAAAGTTTTACATTTTTTTAGGGTTGAGGGGGCTTACAAATGCATTTAGAGTCTTTCAAAGAGTTCTGTCCCGGTAGAATCACCAAGACAGACTTGAGTCCCACATTTTGGCATAGACTCTTAAATGGGTTCTTGTGATTCAAAGCCAGATCTCCAAACGCCCTTGGGCTTTCTTTTACAAAAATCCTTTTAGATTGAGGCTAACACCTAATGTAAAAGCAAACAAGGCTCCAAATTCCCATGGTTTCTAGATGTGTTCTTCTGCCCCACTCCCCTCCCTACTTCTCTAGCTGTTTGTTCTTTACAATGGACCTGGATCCCTCTTCCCTCTCCTTTCTAAAGCTCTATGGATGTTCCTTCTTTGTTTTTGTTTCCTGTTGTTCTGATTTTTAATGGGACCACCCCTATGTGCTTTCTTAACTTCTGCCCCCTGCCTACACCACGATTTTTAAGTTGGTCAGCTGACACATGTTCCTAAAAGTCTTTTATTTGTCTGTCTGTTAGAATAATTTGATCAGAGTATGCCTACGTGAGTATGTGGGTGCCTTTTCATAGTAGGCTTGTCTTATTTCTCTGTGTGCATGCGTGCTTGTTTTAAAATCTGTAAACCTTATAGCTCCAGATTACAATAGCTTTGAAAAAATATAAACACATGGACGATCCCCATTTTGACCCTACTACCATCTTGGGTAAGAGTACCCACATACGTTAGTATTCTTTGACTTATTAAAATATTTTTTAATGTTCTTACATTTACTAGCATTGGCAAGTAGTAACTAACTGGCTAAAATATATGTCTAAATTTAGTTCATATGCCTAGTTTAAATATACAGGTAATGGTACCCAATTCTCAAGTGTCTTCACAGATCTGAGAGTATGGCATTTAATCACGGAACTTCTGAAACAGAGACATGCCAACTCTTGCTGCATCCTATAGCTCCTCCAAAAAGATATGAGGCTTGCCTTTGAGTTTGGCAAAGCCACCCACATGGATAAAAGCAGCCTTCTACCTCTTCAGCTTTCTGGATGCCATCCAGTGAATTGATCCTTTCAACCTGCCAAGACAGGTAGACTAAATCTTGCCCCCAAGGAAAATCTTCAGTCCTCTTGTACTCAGCTGCTAAAGGCAAGCGCTGCTTTTAGGCTGGTGTTCTCCAAGGATTAATGAGAGACTTGAGATTGCCTGCATAGCAAAGATGTCTTATTTCTGCTCATTTATCCCCCTTTTGCTTAGATCTGTCTAGTGGCATTTGATGCCTTAAGATACTGGTAGCTCATTACTTCATTTGTTAAGTTTCCTGCTAAAGTACAAACAGGTGTGCCTATTTAAAAGGCTTCATCGTCCAGGACTAACAGGTTTCAGGTATATCTTCAGAAGTTCAGAGGTTCCAATTTCCTTTAATTGTCTTCTAAAATATTCATACCTTTTAACCTAAAGCAATAATCATTTGCTATGATACCAAGTTGTAAATCAGTTCCAGTTGCCTTTCAGATACCTAAAGGTTCCTGGAAAAAAGTTCTGCTGCAGTATCAAAAATCAGATCTGGTAAAAACTCACAGTCTCCAAAGCCTATTTTAATCCCTCCTGTTTCAAGCATATTTTACAGGTCACGCCTACTGTCTTGCCAAGACCAACTTACAAAATGCTCTCCAGACAATGCCAACAACTACACAAGTGCCTGGGACTTCACCATTGGTAGTAAGTCTCCTGGAACAAGGACACTTATCAAATAAAAATGGTTTTATCTGCTTTGTGTCCCAATTATACACCGAAGTCTCACCTGTACAACCAGGGCACTTCTCTGTCCCATTCTTTGTGGCAGTTAATGACTCTTCCCATGGCTAGCCCCATTCATAGGGCCAATAATAACAATATTTTTTCTTCTAGCCAACTGCCTTCTCATCTCCCTTAAGAAACTGCTGCCTGAGTTCTCCAGGATGACAGTAAACTGGATACTGCTCCAGCCACACCTCCCGCTGAGCTTGAGCCCACCAACTCCCAGCTCTCCCCTCTCCCACATGGCCCCATGCCCGCAGGGAGCAGCCAGACTTGAATTAGCGCCCCTTTATCCAAGTAGTCTAAAATGTTTGGTTGAGGGATGTCACCTCAGCTCACTGGCACTCTCTTATCCAGAAAGCCTGGAGCGTTTGGTCAGAAGCATCACTCCAGCTCCCAAACACCCCTTCATACAAAAAATCTGGAATATGTTGTCAGGGGCCTCATCCCAGCCCCCTAGCATCCATCTTTTGAATACTGGGCAGGAAACTCCATTTAAAGCCCCCTCCCCTGGGAGTTGCCTTAGTCCAAACTGCAATGCTGAAAAAGCCCACCAAATGGTAACCCTTCCTCAAGGAAAGTCAAGACCACTCCCACAGGCTATTATACTGCTCCCCAGAAAATGAACACGCAATCTCTGGGTTTTGTGTGGTCTCTCCTTTTCTCTCTTCTCCTGTCCATGCTTTCCAGGGGCCACACGGGAACATTGCATTAAACATGGGCATCTTTTAATTTGGTTTAATTTGGTCTGATTGGAATTATTTGCATTGGCCGAGAGGCTTGTCTTAAGAAATGCTTAACAAAGGGAACCAGAAAAGGACAAACTAGGCCTTCTGAATGTGGGTGACAGTTGCATGCCTGGGGCAGACTGTGGGACCACTTGGAGTGAAACCAGGGTTTTCCCCTACTGCTTGTACTAGCTTTTTGGAACTCATTCTCTTTGGAGAGTGCTCAGTTTAGATATAGTGCAGAGGGCCTTGGTCCTGCCTCAAAGCAATGTATTAGACTTTGTTGACTTCCGATGGGAAGACTTACCTTCTCTGAGGAGTGAATGGGGAGGACAAAAGATTGAAGTAGCAGGAGGAAGGGAGGGAGTGGGAACTGAGATTGATATGCAAAATGAGAAAAGATAGCTTTTTTTAAATTAACTAAAAAAATTTGAAATGTTGATTCTGACAACCAAGATCTTGAAAGAGTGTTTTTGCACTTTTTTGTATTTTCTATTTTGTTCTTGCTGTGGCAAAGTTGGTAATGCTCTGTCCAGAGCAAGGAACTTCTAAGTGTCTACTACTCTCCTAGTGTTAAATCATTCTGTCTCCAGGTCCACTGAATCAATCTGAAAGTGAGAGACAGTGTGGAAAAGTGTAACAAAGAGGACGAAATGATAGCTACTGTAATAACTTATGGAGACTTTAACGTGAAGCTATTTGACATGCAAATCTCAGTTGCTCGGCTCTCCAGGTTTCCATCATATTTCTTGACTTGTGTTTTATTTTGAATGTTTATTAACTCATCTTCTACTTTCCTAAATCTTTTTCTATTTTGCATGCAGGATGCTTTGTGCGCAGCAAATAATTCATTTGGTTACTGCATGCTTTCAACATTTTATTTGTTTTTTTAATCATTTTAAGTTATGTAAAGAGAATCTCATTATTTATGAACATGATATTTGTTGTCCCTATAATGAACTTAGCAGTTATTTTATAGAATGGATGCAATACTCCAAGTCTGAGAGACATTTATTAATTTTGTAGACAGACCAAGCTAATACGGTGCCCAAGACAGTTCTACTTCTGGGATGATTTGATGGCTATATAGAAAGAATAAGCCTCAGGAACAGCAAAAGATGTGCTAAGAATAATTCTTAAGATTAAAGTGATTTCATGAATAATTAATCTTAGCCTTAATTTACTACTCCTTTTTAATCTTGTGTAAGAAAAGGGAAAGGGAGTAGAAGTTTATTGTGCTTTTTTTCCTACCTTTTCTAATTTAGTAAGGTTATTTTTAACTGCACACATACCTTAAGGGAAACTGATACAGAGAAATGCTTTAATACACAAGACTCTGAAGATTCTTCCATTTCTCCTCAGAATAAAGAAAGTTTCACCATCATGTAAAACTCCAATCTGAAAAAGTTGTCTCATGATTTGAGCCTTGCTATTTTCAGACCAAAACCAACCAGAGTAAAGCTTGAAAATTTATAAGTAACAAGATCAGATAACTTGCTTATCCTGTGTTCTCTAAACATCCTGCGTAGATCCATTACTGCAGGTGCAAGCATATGTGACAAATATTATCCATGAAGGCTTGACTCAGAGAACCCCCTTTGCTGAAGAAATGTTAATTTTTTTTCATTGGAAAGAAACCTAGAGCAAATTAACCTGTCTCTTTTTACCGAGGTACCTGGAGTCACTGAGGGAAGTCATCAAGGAAACAACAAAAATTTGAAAAGACACCAACTTCACATTCTTTCTACTGTACTTTGTTAGAGCTGCATGGATTCAAACAATTCTATACATCCTTTTATGGCCTGAGATTGCTAGCCTTTTGTCAGGTATTGAAGATGAAAAGGGGTTTAATCTCACAAACTCATGCTTTAAGTAAAATTTAGTTGTTCTTTTAATATGCAAAAATAATATAAGTACATTCATTTAACTCATGCATTACAAACTACTAAAAAGTGAAACATTTTGTATGTTACTTTGAACTGACATACTTAGACATTAATTTTGATTCATTTTGTTTTGAGATTTTTTTAAAAAATAATTGTATCACACAATTTAACCCTGTAATTTTTAGTGTCTACATTATAACTACTAACAGAAGCAATTTTTCTAAAATAATTGTGTAATATTTTTGCTTTAGTGATCATTTGAAAGTTAATTAGTATTTTCTCCACAAAAAATATTCATTTTAACGGTCCCATCTTCTTCTAAAGTCAATATTATTTTCATTTCATTTTATAAACTGTGAGTAAGAATCTCAAACATAAATGTAAATGATATTTCTACATGATGCACAGTGAGGGCTTATAACAGGGCAAAGGGGTCTGTAACTGAGACACATCTAAAATTTGCTCCCATGTCAGAGCCAATCTTCTTTCTGCTTCAAACTTTTGAACAGTGAGGATTCTTTGATCAGAGCTTGGGATTTTAAAGCTCACAAATTGTGAAGAACTCTTTGTTTCTTACAACCCAACCACCAAGAAGTCTTCCTTATTGAAACCTAGGTTCCATACTTTAGTGTCCCTGAACTCAACAGCTGTTTGTAGCATTCACCCTCAAACCTTTTTGTATTGATTTTAGCCTTTGGAATAACAACACAATTCCACCTAACAAAGCCCTGTAATGTATTACAGGACTTTATCTCTCTTAAAAATTATCAAGGAAAGTTCCTGGAAAGAAGTCATATTTTCCACTGAAATTCCACAACTCCTATTAAATTAGAACTTTGGAAGACTGTGGAGAAGTTCAGATATTTTGTGTCACCAGCCAAATTAAAATTTGTGTTTATGCTCCTAATTCCTCTCCCACTTCTGTGTCTGACCTAACATCTTTGACTCTCAGCTGGAAGCTTTTGAAGTGTGTTAACTTAGTATAGCACTAAGTTCCACCATTCAAAAGTATAAGAAAGTCATCAGATAGCATATAAGTCTATAAAAGTTACCCCTGTATTGTAGCAATCTACCTATTTGCCACTTCCAGACATGAGTTTTGGTTTATGACCTTTGTTTTGTTTCTACAAAAAGTTCACAAAATTTGCTACCTCATTTGGAACATGAAATTTAGAGAAAATTAAATCTGTGTTCCTGGACATGGTCAATCATATTTGGCTGCAGAATAAACCACTTCTTTTGTCCCTTGGGGCGAGAGCTATTTCTTCCATTCCCACAATTCAGTACAGTCACACTCTTTGGACAGTCACTGAAATACCCAAGTTGTCTAGAATTCTGAAAGCTTTTCAGATAGCAATGATTAGGATTTAGAGAAGACTGCATTCAACCCAGTTGAAAGTAACTCCATTCTTCAGCACTGCCACTGCCTTTGATTTGCTTCTGTGTATGGTAAAAGCACAAAGAAAAGTATTAGTGGGTAATTTAGACACAGTATGGCACTAAGGCCATGAAGGATGTTTGCATTTGCATTATTCATGATACTGAAATAACTCAATAAAAATATCAATTATATATTTTTAAAAAATTATTTCTTTTACTTTGAGATAATAATATAATTACATCATTTCTCTCCTCCATTTCCTACTCCCAAAACTTTTCATAAACTACTGCTTGATCTTTTACAAATTTACATCCTCTTTACTTATTGTTATTATGTACATATATACATATTTACATATATATATATATATACACATTCAGAAATATAGCCTGTTCAAACTATAAAATGTTATTGTATATGTGTTTTCAGAAATGACAGTTTGGTGCTGGATAACCAATTGTTGTGCTCTCTCCTGGAAAATATCATTTTACCTGCTCTCATCATTCCTTATGGGACTGTAGTCCTATGTGTAGCTTAAGGCCACACAGTCTTTTCCCTGTCCACTTTGGTACGTCACCTGCTATTTTCCTGGTTTAGCTCATGTTTAGGCAGTCATGTTGGTGAGAGCTCATGAGTACAGCATCCAGCATTACTAGGAAACACAATTTCACAAATATCCTCTGGCTCTTAGAGGATTCCACAGTGTTTCCTGAACCTTAAGTAATGCAATTGTTTTGTTATCTATTATGCTGCTACCAGTTATCTGTTGAGACGACTCCACAAACTCTGCAATTTGATTGGCTGTGGTTTTCTGTAATGGTTCCCACCTGTTGCAAAGAGAAGTTTCCTTTATAGGGTCAAGGACCATACTAATCTTTGCATATAAAGATAAATATACAGACTGTTGTTATGAATCATGTTCTTTTACTTAGGTGATTGCAAGTTCTTCTCCATGAGTTTTTTTCTGTCTGTGATAGTCTTTCTCCACAATCATTTTACCATGTGTGAAAACAGACATAATCCTCTTTGCTGTAAATGGATCATACTCACTTTTAATTTAGCCTAAGAGGGCTTCAGATTCTGGTGGTTTTAAAATAAAAAAAATAAAAGGCTTTGTAGCCTATTTTGTTTTGGGTCTTGCTATATATCCATGAAAGTTCTTTCAAGTGCCTGCTTTAGAATGTGAAGAGCTAGGATTATATGTGTATACCACTATACTGTGCCTCTTAGCTTATCCTTTTATGCCATAATCACTGTGGAAATAGTGCTACATAAAATATTATCTTCAAAGTTTATTTAGTCACAATTTCTATTTTACATAAGTTGAAAAATGTCCATGACTATGAAAATTCCTAGTAACAGTATTCCATAACATGGGGTTAAGAAAATAATTAGATGGGTTATATAAAAAATAGTACCTTTGTAAACATCATTAAAACAATGAATTGATAGACCTTAACAACTTAAATTCATTCATATATTAACTATGAAACTCAGTTTTTCCTGTGTTTCCACTGACTATTTGTGAGGGAGTAGATTCTTTTATTTTGTAAAATGCTTGAAGCTATTTCCTTATACTGTTATAGAAGATGTGAACCACACATAACTGGATTTGAAATTTCATATGACCATGACAAATATGATTGCATCACATGCTGAATATTTTTAAGTACAGAGCACTAAAATCTTTAGGTATACGTAACCAATTTTCTATTTTTGGATAAATGCATTGCTTCCTAAAATTAGTATTACATATAATTTTCTTCTTTTGCTTGTGCTAAAATCACTTTATTGTTTTTTTTTATTCCTGTTATATGAATGAGACCATGAATCACAATTAAAAGGGAATTATAATGATTATTTTATGTCTTTAGAGTTAATAGTGTTTAATAGCATTCTTTTAAGATTTTCTTGGGAATACCAGCTTTGAGTTTAATGTAAAAATATAGAAATGAATATAATTAACCCTCAGAATAGGCATAAGAAAGAGATTCTTTCCTCATTAGACCAGTAAATGAAGCCTTCTCCAGCTGTCATGGGTATCCCCCAGTACACAGATGGGATAAATAGTCTCTACTCTCAGCAGAGAAATCTGAGAGATCACCACTTGCAGGGTATTAAGGAAGAGCTAATACAAGTACAACACTGGGTGGATTATCTGTTGGAAATCCTGGGAAATTCTGAAAACAAATAAAGCAGACCTGCATTTTAAAGTTGATCAAGGCTGACAAAAGGTCGAGGGAAGAAAAAAATGACACATTGAACTTCAAAGCACAACAGTGTGCTTTAGAAACTTTGTTCCACTTTTCTTTTGCTTAGGTGATGGTCTAAGATCATCTTGTTCTTTAGCATCTGCCACTCCCCTTCCACTCCCTAATTCTTGTCCATGCACATTGAGTCACACTCCTCTAACCATCGATTTCATTTTTACATCCTTTTATATTACTATTAGTTCAATAAATCTTACTCTGTAATTTTCCTTCCTTTATAGCTCTTCATTACGTAGAAATAAAAGAGTAGGTGTTTTACAGATATATAAAATGATAATAATGTCTGTAGAAATTATAATAATGATTTTGAGAAAAATAATAGTAATGAGCAATGTGAATTTTCAGTATTCACTTCTAAAATAATGCTGCTGTCCTTTTCATTCTGTTTGTCACTTGCTCTCCATTAATGTGATCATGTCTTTATAGAACTCCTCTTCACTTCATAGCCTCATTTATGCAGGGTTCTATTTCATTGTTTTTCCATAGTTTTGTGACTATTTAACATCTTTTAATAATTGTATAATATTATCAAGTTGTACACAGTGCTGATAAAAACACATTTAAAATGAAATTAATCAAATAGAAGGATTGTTTTAAAAAAAATAAATTGCCCCTGTCTCGAAAATAAATAAATAAATAAATAAATTGCTGTATCTTTATGATTTCCAGGGCAAACACTACTATAAACGAAGTTGTCTAGTCAAAACAAAATAGTATGGATGATTTAACATTTATGTTACTTGTTTATGAAACAATTATAAAAGTATGATACCACATGAATGTTTCTTTCTAGTTATAATCTTACTACTTTTGTTATTACGATTTTTTTTTCTATTGAGGGTACTAGAAATTGAATTAAGCAGGACTCTGAGCAAGACAAGCAAATTCTTTCAATAAGCTGTGTTCTACCCCCATTTTAATCATTATTTAAAAGTTTAGCTCTTTGATTAAAAATATTATAAGTTTATTTCCTGTGTGTTAGAGAGTAGGTTGAATATTCAATATGTAACTCACCTTAGCTTCAAATTTGTGCTTATCGTCTTATATTAGTCTTTCTAGCATTGTGATCATAGCTGTGGGCCATCATGGCCATTTAAAAAATAGCTGAGTGAGGAATTGGTTGGGACAGTAGAGGAGTCAATGTGGAGAAGGATAAGAAATTTTAGAGGCCACTTAAAAAGCAATGTGGAAACCTAATACCATGGACACTTCATAAACATGTACATATGTGTATGTGAAAAGAGATTGAATGGAATTACCCTGCCACAGGAAGAAAATACCCCACTAGACACCCATGGTATACAAGAAAAATCTCCCATCCTAGAAATGACCTACCTCTTTTAATTTGTTGGCCAACTGGTTCTCATAAGCTCTGAGAAGGAACACAGTACTATTATTCTTCCCACTGGACATAGAATAACATGATTCCTAATGCCTTTTGCTAAACTCATAGAGCAGAAAATCTCTCAGCCCTCATCAGAGAAGCTTCTCCTTCCAGTGTCTGACACTTAACACAGATCCACAAATGGTCAACTTCAGTTACCATTTGAGACTTCAGTTCTCAACCTTAATGAGAGGTTCACTTTGTACCCTTTCCAGTAAAGCTCGGGAATATAATGAGATAGAAAGACTGCCGAAACAAGAGGCAACAGATAATATCATAAAACAGTACTTTATAGACACAGTGGAACAGTCACACATAAGAACTCACAGCAAGTGTGAAAGTATGACAAAAACCTACTCAGGCCCTGGCAAGACAGAATTCCACGATAAACAGGGAAGATGGAAATGAAACCTCATCACTAGCTGAGGAGCTATGAGGAACTGATAGTTGCTTGGGGGCAGGGCATTATTATTCTTCAATGATGTGTCCTTTGGAATGCTGACTATGCAGCAGGGTAGACCCATTCACAAGAATAGTTGGGCAAAGAAAACTGCAAGGCGTAAGAAGTGGAAATGGAAACACAATGCTTGGCGAGGATGGACAGGGGAACAGAACAGGAAGGAGGGTGGAGTTGTGTGAGAGAACAATGAATATGTTCAAAGTACAGTGGATGAAATGCTCAAAGACACAAATTTCAAAACAAATAAGATTTCAGGCTTATTATTATTATTGGAGTGTTAATGCTTTGTTTTCATTCTGTGGTTTAATATACTATTTACCTTCTAGTTCAAGTTTTCTGAGCTATTCAAATGAAACCTATATAGCTTTGACTTTTCAAGAACTTTTCCTCAGAAAAATTATTAGTCAGAGTTCTCTAGAGAAAAGAATGATAGAATAAATATACAATTATATATTATATGATATAAAATAAATAGTATTTATTAAAAATAAATAGTATAAAAGAAGAATAATAAGTGTATTAGAGTTGTTTACAGGCTGTGATCCAGCTAGTCTGAAAATGGATGTCTACCAACAGAAGGTCCAAGAATCCAGTAGTTGTTCAGTCCACTAACTGGATGATTCATCTTGTCTTCAGTATAAGCAGGAATCCTGCAGAAGTAGGCCCTAAAGCCAGTGAGTCAAGGAAGGAAAGAACAAAATCTTCTTTCTTCCTGTCCTTTATCCAGGCTGGCATGAGAAGGTGTTATTCAGACCTGGAGTCTTCTGATCCGGAGTAATCTGAATTTAGGTTAATCTTTGTACTTCAAATGATACAATTAACTAATTAGACCCCTCACAAATGTGATCAGCCACTTGGGCTTTTATTCCAGAAGTAGTCAGGTTTGTAAACAAAATAGCCATAATAGACTCTAGCTACTTATTGTTCTCATGATCTTGGTTTTAAAACACAACCAGCTGATTTGCATGATAAATGAAGGTATACTAATTAAGTGAAGAAATTTGTATGTTGTTGTCATCTAGAAGGAGAGGTCAGGTACCGCAAAGAAGCAGCACTTCTCCAGCTATCACAAGAATCAGTGCAGCTGTTATATTTTCTCGAGTGTTTCCCATCCTAAGTGTTTTCCATCTTTAATTAAGGAGACTTTGTTTTCTTTAATTGTTTATGTTTAATATCTGATCTACTTCTATTAGAGTAAGTTCTTAACAAAAACTTAATAAAATTGAAAACAAAAAGTTCTGTGAATATATTCCACTTTCTTTTAGTTAGTCTATTTTAGGATACTCATTATTCCACTTTCAGATCATCATAATGATATAGCTGTGAGTACAATATCAGTAATTCATTAAGGGAAACATAAGCAAGCAAACATTGGCTGCTTTATTTTTATAAGTCTGTATTACATAATGCAATGTTTTGGAGAAAATGCTGCCATTTATTTAAATAGTAACTCTGTTGTAAACAATTCTAATTTAATCAGCTTTTCTCACCATTAACAAGTCAGATCTGTGTGCATGTTTCTGAACTATAGACTAAGGTAAAAAGTTTTACTGATAGTGAATATAGACAATGAAACAAGGACCTGGTGTTGATCAAAAAATTACTAGACTGTATTTTGAGGGACTCATAGCTAGTTATTGAGGAACTGTAAAGCTAGTGATTGGGGGAAAGAAATCCAGATACAGCAATAAACATGCTTGCCCAAAACAGGAAATCTTTGTGTGTCTGTCTTTCCTTAAAACAATATTATTATTACTTTCGCTGGTGTGTGTCGGGGGGTGTCTGGTTGTTTATGTGTGAAATAGATGATGATGACAGATAGAATATTGATAGATACATGATAGATACATGATAGATAGATAGATAGATAGATAGATAGATAGATAGATAGATAGATGATAGATGATAGATAGATAGATAGATAGATAGATAGATAGATAGATAGATGATAGATAGATAGATAGATAGATAGATAGATAGATAGATAGATAGATAGATAGATAGATAGGTTAATAGATAGATTGATAGATAGATAGAGATATTTGTGGACTCTCTTTGTTTTTGGTGACTAATCAATGATTTGAATGTTTCCTAAATATCTCCCTCTGATCTTTTCATTATAAATGGAAGTGAGAGAATAATCAGAATGACACATCCAAGATTAATATAAGGTGCTGTGATTTTGTGTATTCAGTCCAGAGGGCTTTTAAAGTATGCTTCCACCTTTTCAATTTATATTAACTTTTATACATTCTTGAGATTTATGCTCCTTCAAAGAAAAAAGTTTTTATTTCTTCCCTACTTCCTAGTGTCAGTCTTATGATATAACCCTTAGGATACTAAGTGCAGAGAATGAGAAGATTGGCTCCTCTTACAGCATCCTGAAGGCAAGAGAGCACCAATAAATCTTCCAGTTTATAATTCTAAGTACCAAGTAGCCCTTGTCTATTCAGGACAATAAAACCATCAAATTTGCTTCCCAGTCTACCATCTCTCTATCACATCTATTAGAATATAAATGCTCTAATACTGAAGAAAACCAACTCATGCTACACAAAAATGGCATTTCTTCTAAAATTAATCATCGAAATACTATTGAAATGAAAACTATTATACTGCTTTTATAATTGAAATCTATTATTTATTAATATGTTTGTGAATCCTATGTGAAGTAATATTGGATGCAGAATTGAAAATAATTAATGCATATTTTTCTATAGTACCTGTGATACAGTAAGTAAGTCACTGTAAACATTGTTGATAAAGAAATTTTGCTATGCTCAGTACCTACTCTGATGACACATTTTTTTTTATTTCTTTGTAATGATATCAGAGACTCACATACTGGTAGTTAGATATAAATGCTCTTTCTGATTTCATAATGATGAAAAAAGAATCAATATTACCACAGGGAATACTGGGTGGGTGAAAAGAAGCTACACACGCTCTTGTCTGAGCAGTATGAATCACAATACACTGCTTTATATTACTTAAGGCAGATTTATTTTTAAGAAAATAACAATTTGTAACTAGAAAAATGATCCCTTATCACTTTACTGCATTATGACTGCATTATTAAACGATTTCATTTCAGTAGTAATCAAAAATCTATTAAATTATTGAATAGCATTTTTCCCATTAAAAATAATACTATAAATGGGATCATACTGATGGAGGAGGGTCATCTTTCTATCTGTTGCTTTCATGGGTTAATTAATAAAGAAACTGCTTGGTCTTTGATAGGACAGAAAATTAGGTAGCCGGAGTAAACGGAACAGAATGCTGGGAGAAAGAAGCCGAGTCAAACAGTCGCCATGATTCTCTCACTCCAGACAGACGCAGGTTAAGATCTTTCCTGGTAAGCCACCTTGTGGTGTTACACAGTTTATTAGAAATGGGTTAGATCAATATGTAAGAGCTAGCCAATAAGAGACTGGAACTAATGGGGCAGGCAGTGATTAAAAGAATACAGTTTCTGTGTAATTATTTCGGGGCATAAGCTAGCTGGCGGCCAAGAGCTGGATGGCAGGAAGGCGGCCCGCAGCTCCTTCAACATCATACCTTGTAGGTTCCCCTGCATGAACCAAATTCTAAAATGGACACATAAAATTATAAATAGAGGAAGACATGGCAATCCAAAAATAAAAAATAACAAAGAAAATTAAGCGTCCAATATGTTTATTGTACCATATGTCACTCAGAATAATTTTGTTGCATCCAGACTCAGAAGAAAACAAAAGGGAATCCTTGCCCTGAGAAACAGAGAGGTGCTTGGGCTCTAAAATAGTGATCTCACCAATTTGAAGAGTAGTATCCCATTCCTGTGCTCTAGGATAGTATTACTGCAGGCTACAGGCAATATCTAGGATGGAAGAGAAGCTACAGCACACAGACAGTCACAGTTCTCCAAGGTTATTCACTCTTAAGCAAATTAGACAGTACTTAAGTGGTTTAAGTACTAATTAGGCTGTATAAGTCTACAAAGACATTTCATATGTTTCAAAGGAAATATAGAATAAAATTGACCAAATATCTTTGTGAATATTTTAAATTAAAAGACATATGTAAATCAGACAGTGTACAATCTTAAGACAAGTTTAAATAAACAAAATTATTGCATTCTGAAGATGTGCAAACTTAACACATGAATAGCGATAAGTAGATAAAGTTGGAAATGTTAATTAGAGATCCATATAGCTTCTGATATCAAAATATACAAAACATAATGATGTAATTCCAGTCAGTAAATTCACATTCCATATATATTCATATACACATATGTATATATATATATCATATATACATCACACACACACACATATATATACATTGAAAATAATATTCAGAGCAAGTTACTAAACTACTAGTAGGTTCTATAATCCCTATAGTTCTTTCAAGAGCTATCATGACAAATTAACAAGGGAAGATAAGAAAATGTTCCTTGCTGTTCCTTGCTGTAAATTAGAAATTGAAGTTAAAAGATGTATCTGACAATATTACAAAGAAAAAGGTAATAGACATTTAAAATGAATGAATAAAATTGAATAAATTAACACAAAATTTCTAGATTGAAGATAAATAGAAATAGAGATCAAATAAAAACAAAGTGAGAAAAGTGGATTGTTCGAAAAAATTAATAAAGGTGCAAGAATAAAATACTTCAGAGAACTGTGCAAGTCAGAAGTGCGTCATTAGATTTTCAGATGCTGCCACTGAAGCAAAAAGAATGTCAGACACAGAGAAGAAGACATAGATAAGAACAGGACTCAGATGAAAACAAAGACCTCATCTGGCTCCAAGATGTGGAACTAAACACCATACCCATTTTATTCAAATTTTGATTAAAAGGCAAAGGAAAAGAGTAAGTTACAAGTCTTTTGCCAACTGGACTGTGTGTGAAAGCAGAAATTACGTGGTCAAACTTACAAGAGGATTTAACTCCAAGACATTTAATGGAATAATATATTCAAACAAGTAAAAAAATTCAAAACAAAATAAATATAGGAGCTAAAAGGCACTAAATTTTCAGTGCCCTTGTACGTTTAAGTTATGTTTTATTAAATATATAAAAAGAAAGATTCTAAAGTCTATGATAAAATTAAGATGTGAGTTGACAGAGTCAGACAGAGAGTTGGACATAAAACATCAGAGGTCATATGGTCATTAATTTATATGCCTATATTAATATACATACACATATATATCATACATACATACATAAATACATATACGGGAATTCTCACTATGTAGGCACTAACAAATATTATTACCTTGAAAGTAAATAAAAACTGAAGATCAAATATATACTTCCCTAAATATTAGAAGAAAAAGAGAAAAAATAAAAATAAGATCAGTATAACAATTATTAGAAACAAGAGAATGAAGAGAAACAGATTATAGTAAACAAAAACAAGAAAAAAAGTAGCCCGTTTTTAAACTGAATTTATTAATGTGAAAATGAAGTATCAAAATACACAAAAATCCTAAATCCTGAAGTTGCATATTCTATATCCAAATTTTGAGCTTCTTTTAGTTGACTCCAAGTTCTATCACAGACAATGACTAAAATTTAACATCCTAAATTTAATTAAAAAAACTCACATCTTAGAACAAAAGTAATGAGAAAAAATAAGAAAACATTATAAACTGATAAAATTTAAATGGGATGTGTAAATCCACATAATGAAAGATACTTGCATTTCATTTAAATAAGAGTATATCAAATAATACAGGCATCTTGCATAGGATACAAGTATCAAACTAATATCAATTTTAATCTGAAATAATTTAAATGAAGAATACATATGTAGTATTTTTAACAATAATAAATATATCTTTCCATCAAAATTACTGTCCCCATTTCCATTTTCATTAGCTGTTTAGTAGGCATATTAGCTGTCTCATATTTGTTTCTAAAATCCAAAGTAGAATTCTTTAAAGTGCTTACTAGTATTAAAACTGAAATTTTTCTTTAATCTCTCAAAAAGGATCTAAAAGATGTTCTATAAATCAACTGTTTGTTTCTGAATCACTTTCTTCCAATTTTGCTTTTTTTTGCCCATCTAATAATATGAAAATTGATATTGTATTTGATAACATGATTATTATTTGAATCAAAGTTAAGTGACGAGTCACAGTTGCATGTTATTGCACTTCTATGCAGCCTTGCACTTTATCTCATGTGCACACTGACCTTGTTTATTCTTACTGTGTCTTTCCCTGGGTAATCATTTTGATGAGAAAGTACAGAAACCAGAACAATAGCAAGTGTCTGTACTCCAAATCCTCATTACGTTCTTAGGAAAATGGACCATGGTGCTTAGGTTGTGTGTTCATAGACTTCGTAACTGGAGAATTATGCCTCCTTTTATCCTAAGTACGCAAAGGGATAGAGATCAGACTTGTGTTTGCCAAAAATGATGGGGTACAAACACAATTTCTTTTTTGCACACCCAGTTATATCTTTGAAGGTTAAACTAGATCATTTTCTGGCATGTAATTACAGATCCCTTTAGCATCAACTTGTTAAGCCCTATAACTTCCAATGGCATCCCCATCAGAGTGCTAGTCAACTGAGTTACCTGAAGATTTTTGACTATTGTGTATTAATATGAGCTTTTATGGTAGGCTAGTCAAACTCCAAAAGTTAGCCTTCATCTCCTGGCTTCTCCGTCTTTATCAGTGATGATATCCTCATAGGAAAATATAACATTTCAGTCTCAAATTATAGTGAAAGCACAAACTGTCTTTGGTGAAGAGGGTGGTTGAAAATTGTAAGACTATAAATAATATTAAAATATACCTAAAGTTCTCTTTTGAGTCCATAATATTCCTAAAATATAAGCATTTATTATGTAAAATTATTTAAAGAGCTTTGCGTCAACTCACTTGTACAGGAGCTAGATGTTGTCACTTTGCCATTCCACTCTATTTAAAAATATATGTAACAAAATAAAATGCTCAGCACAAATTCTTTTTTTTTTTTGTAGATACAATATAGTTAAGTGTATGTTATAGTTTGTTTCTACTTTGTCCAAAGAAAGTAGATTAATCAAATGAACCTCGAACTTCTCCTTCATAACACTGGTTACATGGCCATAGGTGATAAACATATACTGTTTTGTCATCCTTTATACCTGCCAGGAATAGTGTCTCATTAAGTGTGTGACACATCATTAGCCATTGCTACTTTTAAACATCTTGGCCAGCATCAAATCCTTATCAGAAACTGGCCCTGCTGATGTCTCTGTTTAAATCCTTGCCAGATACCAAGTTGAGAGAAAATTTGATTTTATAGACTACTCAGCCTGCAATGTTCCAAAACCTCCAGCTCACTCATGCAAATTAATGGAACTGTTTCAGAGTGAGTCATGGTGACTCCAATCAATGCGCCTTATTGAGAGGAGAATAGCAGAGTAATAGTCTGCATATTTGGTGGCATTAGGATATATCATCTGTTATTCATTGCCAAAAGCATATGCCACCCAGAATTACCATCCACCAATTAAGTTTAATGCACCACAATCTTATTAGAAATACTGCCTTAATTTTGTTTGCAGTGGGAGATACTTCTGCTTGGATATCATTCCTTATAGAAACTAATAAAATCATGCATTTATATTCTAATGATTTATTCTATCTGAAATCCTTTTTAGAAACTGAGATTGAGGTCTTTGGACTTCAATAATAGGAATTAGAATCTCCCCTTAGAGTTCAAAGATTGTGTTTGCAAAATATAGATGAATCATTTTATTAATCTTTAGTCTTCCATCTTAAAAATCTCAATAAATTATCAATTCTTCTTCTGCTGTAACCAAGCACAAAGTAGACTACTGTCACTTGCCCGTCAGCTCAGTGTTTTGCCAGTTAACGTCCTTCATATGCAATTTACATTCACTGAATGATGAGTAGACTAATGCCCCTCCAAAGCATTCAGATTTATGCCTACACAGTTTCTCCTCATAGTTCTATATAATCTTCTTTCTGAAAATTGCTTTCATTGTTGATTTAATCAGTTACTTTCAATTTTCATTCTTTTGAAGCACTGATTTCTCAACAAACTGAAATGCTGTTTCCAGACTCAAGTCATGGCCCATGTTCAGTCTTACTGTATTATTTCTTGCTTTCCTAAAATTATGATGAAATTTTTATAATATGCCAACTCTGAAAGATACATAACTTTTCTTTAATAATGTTTGACTTTGTAATAAAATATTCTCAAGCTTATTGTAGTGTACTCTCTCTCACACACACACACACTTATAGAGAAAGATATATATATATATATATACACTCGCTCTTATATCTAAATATATTTATGAAGATTAAATCAAACAGCACCTGAACCAAATACTTCCTTATAATGTATGTTAAAAATAAATAAATTCAAGTAGTGTGTAATTGATGTAATTTATATTCTACTGAATGACAATTTTATATTCTTTAACATTTAAAGTTATTTGAAATTTCAATATTATAATGAAAATATGTGTCAATCCCATGATGATTAATGCTATTCATCCATTATAAATCATCACCAACAAATATTACCATTTCTTGATCTATATTAAAATTTATTTGTTGGTGATATTCTTTCCCAACACACAACTCATTTTTCTAAAAGCTCATGCATTAACATCCTTTAAATAAAAGTCCCTACTCCTACACAAAGTAGCTTTTCTTTACTACAAAACACTACTTACTCAAACAACAAAATTAGAAGAGTTCAGATTTTTTCTTTTTCTAATAAAACAAAAATCATACAATATCCTTTGTCCAAGGAGAAAAGAACATTATGAAGCCAAATTTCAACTACTATGTATATAGCAGTTAACTCAGATGCTAAATGAAAAACAGACAAATATATCATTCTTAAAATATTGTAAGATTTTAGAACTACATGGGTTACCCTGATTCCAGTCAGGGTTTTCTTGTAATCTGAGGCTAGTGAACATGGAACAGTTGATCCATTATCTGACACTCTCAGGTTATGTTAGAGATGTCCTCATTAACACAAAGGGTAGCGCATGAGTTAACAAACCATAGAGTAGAAAATATATAATTCCCCTTAACCATGTAGGAGGGAGAAGGAATGACTTCGTTTCATCAGAAATCCATTAAATGAAAACATGTAGCTATTTTCAAACCAAGCAATGAAAGAGGTAAGTGACTACATCAAGTGTCCCAGTTGGGTGCACCGATGAGTCAGACTTTCCATTCTGGCTCATAGTTTTACAATCTTCTGAATCATTAAGAAGGCTCTAAATATTTGAGTGAAGAAATTGTACTTTAAATACATTCTTAATGATTTTATTGAAATCATGAAGGATAAAGACAATTTTTATTTGATATCATAGTCTCTTGCCCTTCAAGTTATTAAAAGAGCAGTATCCATATCAAATATTGATATCCTGAACAGAAAGAGGAGTCCTCGCAGACAGTATATACTGCCATGCAACTTTTAAACCTGGCTCTTTGCTCTCTCAGGATGCCATGATTCCTCTAGATTCCCCAAGCTTGAAACCCTGAACAGGAGAGTATTTTCAGATGATTTCATTCTTAGGAGGAGAAATAGTAGAACTGTGAGAGAAGTGTTAGGATATACCAACCTAGGCTCATTTTCTTTCAGATTTCATATCTACCACATTCAATTTTTCATATTTTGAAATTTACAAGATGAGCTATGGAAAATACAACATAAATTGTTCTATTTTTGCATGTGTAATATTTCAGTTTCTTGGTCAACCAAATTAAGCATTTTGCTCTAAGTTACAGAATGGGAAAATTTCCCCTCACACACACAGACACACACACACACACAAAAAAAAAAATCCTAGTTAATGGTTGTTTCCCATAGGTCCCCCTAAGAACAGTGGTCTTACACTAAAGCACAGAAATGTCTTTTTTTGTAATCATTGTACTCTCTCACTTCCCCTTTCTTCCATACTTATTTCCTTCCTTCCTTCCTTCCTTCCTTCCTTCCTTCCTTCCTTCCTTCCTTCCTTCCTTCCTTCCTTCCCTCCTTCCTTCCTTCCATCCTTCTTTCCTTCCTGCCTTCCTTCCTCTTCTTACCTTCTGTCCTTTCCGCTCCATTCTCTCATCCCACCTTCTTCGTTTTGCATTATATTGGCCTTGTATGATCACTTCCCATCTTTGTGTATATGACTCTAATATGTTTGCTTAATGTTTCCTATAAATTTCTGCCTCCATGTCACTACCCTAAACCCCACTAATGCTCAGAAATCTGCTAGAGTGTAGAGAGGTCAAGCAATATTTCAAAAGACTGACTTCTCTATAATGTTATTCAGGGACTTATTTCTCTGTACATGTTAATCCTGCTACCAGAAGTGAGATTTATGATAGAAAATCTTTAATTATATTTCCCCATGTTCTAGCATTATATCACACAATTGACAAGTACAGTGTATCAAAGTAATATTATTAAATTAATTAATTCAACTTAACTTTCAAATGGTTAAAATGAGTGAAGGAACAAATGAACTTTTTCAATGACATATTGTATTTTTTGTTTATTACCTTCATCAAAAAATAATGAGTAGAAAAATAAATAAACAATTTATTCCTACTGACATTCAGAGACATGGACATTGAATTCTCTAGTAAAGTCTGAACTAGATTCCTGTGACTGAAACCACAAGTTACTACCATCTTGGAGAGCTGAAACCACAAATATTTTACTTTATCTTAAGCCTTAGAGACTGAGAATCTGAGATCACTGTAGAGGAACTAATGATCAATATACAAGGAGAGTCTTGTCCTCAAGCGCAGAAGGTTAATGAGTTCCAGTTTTCTTTCTTTCATCCTTCGTGCTTCCACCAGGAATTTGTTGGGATCTATACCATTCCAATGTGTATCTCCAAGGTCATTTTACCTTCTCTAGTTTCCAATTGCTAGGAGCCCTTAAAAATAAAAATAAAAATAAACTGCAATTCACCACTTTTCGGAGGCAATTCCTTTTCTCTCTCTTTCTAATTTCTTCTATGATACACTTTTATTACTCACTTTTAATGACAATTCTGCTTATTTAGACATCTGTTATAGGAGCAGCAGCCTTCCATTACCATATTTCTGCACAAAACACATGTAGAAAGGAAGTATCTACTTGATAAAATTCTCTACAACAAAACTGTAATTTTGTAAAAATATTTGACTGTTTTGCTTGCCTATAATAAGATTCTATTTAATTTTTAAAACCATTAATTTCCTGGGAATTTCTATAGTGCCAGGTATCTTGCTAGCCCCATGATGGCTCCCTCAATATCTCTTTCCTTGATTTCATATCTGTCCTTCCTTCATCTCAACTATACCATTCCCTAAAGTTCTTCCCCTCCCCCTTTCCCTTCCTCTTTGCTTCTGCCCTCCCTTCTCCCCTACTCCCCATTCTCCAGATTTTGTCAGGCAGTCTTGTCTATTTCCCCTTTCCAGGTAGATCTATATATGTTTTCTTAGGGCTCACCTTGTGACTTAGCTCTTCTAGGATCATAAACTATAGGCTCCTTATTTTTTGCTTTACAGATAGTATCTGCTCATGAGTGAGTAAATACCATGTTTATCTTTCTGGGTCTGCATTACCTCACTCAGAAGAATTTTTTTATAGTTCCACCCATTTGCATGCAAATTTCAAGATGTCTTTTTTTCTTTTACTGCTGAATAGTACTCCATTGTGTAAATGTACCACATTTTCTTTATTTATTCTTCGACCGAGGGGCATCTAGGTTGTTTCTAGTTTCTGGTTACCACAAATAATGTTTCTATGAACATAGTTGAACAAATGTCTTTGTAGTATTATTGAGCATCCTTTGGGTATATGCCTGAGACAGTGGTATGGATGGGTCCTGAGAGAGATTGATTCCCAATTTTCTGAGAAATTGCCATACTGATTTCCAGAGTGGTGGTACAAGTTTGCATTCCCACCAACAATGAAGGTGTATTCCCCTTACTCCAAATTCTCTGCAGCATAAGCTATCATTCGTGTTTTTGATCTTAGCCATTCTGACTGGTGTAAGATGGTATCTCAGAGACCCTAAGCAATAGGGGAGAGGGTACTCAAACTGGCCTTGCCCTATAGTCAAATTTATGAATATCTTAAATGTCCCCATAGATCCTTTATCCAGCAAGTGATGGAAACAGAGGCAGAGACCTTCAGCAGAGCACTAAGCTAAGTTCCCTAAGTCCAGTCAAAGAGTGGGAGGAGTGAGAATATGAGCAAAGAGATCAAGACCATGATGGGGACACCCACTGAAACAGTCTACCTGAGCTAATGGTAGCTCACCAACTCCATCCTGAACATGGAAGGAACCAGCATAAGACTAAACACTACTCTCTGAATGTGGGTAACAGTTGTATGGCTGGGGAAGATTGCGGGTTCACTGGCAATGGCACCAGGATTTATCCCTACTGCTTGTGCTGGCTCTTTGGGAGCCCATTCCCTTTGGATGAATACCTTACTCAGCCTAGAAATATTAGGGAGGGCCTTGGACCTTCCTCAAAGCAATGTGCCTTACCCTCTTTGAATAGTGGATAGGGGTTATTGTGGGGGGAAGCTGAATGGAATGGGAAGATGGAAGGGAGTGGGAACTGAGATTGGTATGAAAAATGAAAAAAAGAGGTAGTTTGCTTTATTTTTAAAAAATAAAAATATTTAAGAAACATTAATTTTTAAAAATTAAATTTAACTTTACATTATATGCATGAGTATTGGAAGACCTCTGGAATTGTAATTAGTAATGGATTTGAGTTGCTATATGGATGCTCAGAAACAAACATAGATCAGGCAAAAACTATATTGTGATTTTCTCTTATTATAGCAAAAATGGCTACCATCAAATAATTAGAAACAACAGCAGCAGCAATTGTTCCCAAGGATGATGTGGACAGAGGCAGAAAGGAGCACTCTCAAACTGTGGATATATAATATTTAGGCACTATAACAACCAATAAGAAGGTTCAAAAAATTTCAACTATTATACTATTCAAATATATTACTCCTAAATATATACCCAAAACATCAAAATAAGCATATAATAATATAATAGATAGAAACCGTCATATACACAAGTTTACCACTGCACTATTCAAAATTGTTGTGTTCAAGTCTCTGATTTGATAGCTATGAACAGGTGAAGGAAGGAAAAATTATATATAGCATTATTTAACTATAAAGAACAAAATGAAGTTGTTTTTTTAAAAAAATAGATGGAACTAAAGACATGTTGAGAAAAATAAGTTATTCAGAACAACCAAGTCACATTCCTGATGCATACAGAATTTAAAATACCATAATGAGAGATATTATTTTGTGTAGTTGATATGCTAATAACATAAGAAGTGTAAGAGATAAAACAAGTTGATAGAAATAACACAATTATAACAAACTGCAATGCATTGTGCCATACATACAAACATAATCTTTCTTTCAAAGTGTTACTTTCTATTTAAATGCAGGTTGAATTTAAGGTTGTTGCAGTTGGATGGTGAGACAAAATTATATGTGAGAGAGAATAGAAAAACAACTGGATACAGAAAGAATTTCTAGGGTGTAGGTATGGCAGATGTGTTCAGACAAACAGATATTGTTTGTACTTCCAGACACTGAAAGTGATCATGAAAAGTCTCTACACGCTGTGCTCATGTAAACAGTTGCTCATAAAATGAAAATCTATGACATTGCCAGGCAGTGGTGGCTCACACTTTTAATCCCAGAACTCCAGCAGCAGAGACAACTGGATCTCTGTGAGTTTGAGGCCAACCTGGTCTACAAACTGAATTCCAGGACAGCAAGGGCTGCACATTGTAACCTGGTCTCAAAAACCTAAAAACAAAACAAAACAAAGCAAAAACCACTACATTTCTTTAAACACAGTGAGAATTTGTGACACATACAAGAAGCAATTTTTTTCCACTTCTACTTTACAAAGGGCTTCTTATGTCAGAACCCTCATTCAGCAGGAAGAGTCAGAGGACCAGTGCATACTTCCAGCCTGGGCTAAGATCACCATTATTTCTCATCCTCTCCAGCCCCATGTGGCTAGAATTCTTTCAAGCACAAGCAGTCTTCTGTGTTTGATGGTTATATATGCAGCACCCTGGGAACTACAGTAGCAATATACCTTATATGTAATATTGTTTACTATAATATTACTATAGTAAAGCCACTAAAGTATGAATCAAAATTTTGAGATAAACTGAGTCTGATCTTTAATGAAGATATTTAGAAGTACTGAAATAAACATTTTAGTTTATTGCCATAAAGCAATCAAATAAATTAAAAATATATGCCACTGTAAAAAAAATTCTGTCAGATTTCTTGATACTGGATTTCAAGTCTATAACTTATAAATTCGCTTGTGAAACAAGAAGTGCATGGATTATTTCTTTATATATAATTAAATATCTTTAATATTTTATGTTTCTTTTTAAGTGATGAAAATCTGTGACAAAATTTCTGTAACTTTTATTGATAAATGGAAAATGCAGTCTATAAAATTACCAAATTTATACTGGTACCTATTCAGCCTCAGAGAAACAAGAAAAAGATAAGGATAAAATTGCTTTTCCACCCACTGGCTTTTGACTGTAATGAAAGTACAAATATTCTTTCTTATGCCAAAACGAATTCCCCACCAGGCTTGGACCAAAGAGAAAAGAGATTGAGCCTGAGCTCCCCCTGAGTATCGCATGGGTGACTTTGATGTACTTTAACCCTTGAGCTATGGAGTTCAGAAGCATCACTAATACACTGACAGGAAAGTGTGCTTTCCATTTGCTGACTTATTTATTAGCTAGGTCATAAACACATAAAAGGTATTCTAATATTATTTAAAAAATATGTAGGAAAAAATCTGTAACTTCAAAAACTCTCCTATTTAACTTTGAGAAGCCAGTCTCCGGAAACTTGGTTTTATCATTTGGGTCACATACACTCTTCCCACATGAATGGACCTAAGGAGGATTGGGATAACTCTAGCATCCCAATTTCCTTTTATACAGGCTTTCTTGACATTTGTAGGCTTGCTTAAGGCATTTTGCAGTGAAGTTATAGATTTTTAAAAGAGAAGACCCTCCACAGCCGCTTGCACACTGCCGATGTCAGCAGCATCATTTGAGTTTTAAGTTCTGCTTCTGCTCCTACACAGCTGTATCAGAAAACAGCTACAATGAAAAGGAATCAGATAAGCCACTGTAAATAAGTACCAAATGCAGTCTGTTTCTGAACAAAATAATCTTCTAAAGTACTAGAGACTATGACAATGAGGTAGCTACATATCTCAACTCCAAATGGAATTGAAGCCTAAATATCAATTGCATTTCTATGTGTTTTTGTACTCTAATTACTATAAAATGTATAAAATCCAGTAGTCTCTTCCACATTCAAATACATGTACTCTTTTTATATGAGCTAATTGTTTAACACACACGCTCTAAAATGGATGTATTTAAGGTACAGTTACTTACTCTGGACAGTTATAAATATTTGAGCAAAAAATGACTGTACTTGCTTAATGTACAGCTATAAGTGTGTATGATAAACAATATTTTCAGCTTGGTAGTATGTTCTTAGTAAATATATTCTTATAGAAACACTTTGCTTTTATTGTTCTTTTTTTTTTGTATATACTACATGCCAACTGCAGCTTTCCCTCTAACTCCTCCCCATCTCCACCCCATCTCCCTCCTCCCACAGATCCAAACCTACTCCATCTCCCCTCAGAAAAGGGCAGGGCTTCTATGAATATCAACCAAACATAGCATAATATGCTACACTAATCCAAGGTACGTTTGTGCCTCCATATCAAAGCTGAATGAGGCAATCCAGCAGGAGTAAAAGGGTTCCACAAGGAGGCAAGAGTCAGAGACAGCCCCTGATCAATGCTAGGAGTCTTACAAGAACACCAAGCTATTCAGTCATAACATATATTCAGAGGATGGAGGTCAGACCCCTACAGGCTCCCTGATCTCTGCCAATCCCCTATGAATCAATTGATTCTGTGGTCCCTGTTTTCATGGTGTCCTTGTCTTCACTTGATTCATTCAATCCTTCCTCTTATTCCTCCGCAGGATTTCCTGAGCTCTTCCTAATGTTTGGGCCTGGGACTTTTTATAGGCTCCTGTCAGTTGCTGAATGAAGTCTCTCTGCATTCTGAAGAAGAACATTCTGCAGGCAGGGCAAACTGTAGGTAGAAGGTTTTGTGGCCAAATTGGTGTTCCAATCCCTCCACTTGAGGGCTTGTCTGTTTACAGAAGATGACCAGCTCAGACTCTGTTCCCCATTACTAGGAATCTTTTCTATGGTTATTCTTGTGAATTCCATGGAGAATCCATTGCAACTAGGCTTCCACCTTGTCCCCCAAATGTCCTCCAGTTCAAGTAGAGAAATTCTTAATAAATTTAGTGAATTCTATGATTCAAGACTATTTTTTTGTGGTGAAAATGAAACTCATATGTAATGTACTAATCTACTGATAAGACAAAAAACAATTAACTTTTGTGTGCCTGATGCAATTAATATGCTTAATATTTCTTTTCATGTCTCTATCCCTCCCCTCTAATATAGATATATAATTACACTTATGTTTCTATATAAGTTATACCCACAAATGTATCCAAGTAACTCTTACATTTACAAATATGAACTATGCATGTAAGATTATATGTAAAACAAATTACACAAAGTATAGAATGAAGTATTATTTTAATAAATATCACAGTAATTGAATTATTTTTTGTTTCTTTTAAGATTTGGAATTTTTAACTGATAATATCAAATAAGATGTTAAAGGCACCAAAAGAATTTATAAGTTAGTCCTCATGTGTACAGGAGCACATTATTTTACTCTTTTTAATTTTCTTCCTGTTTAATCAGACTGTTTCCTGATATCTATATCAGAATGGAATTGAGGCCTAAATATCAATAGTATATTAAAGTGTTTTTTCAAAAACATGCAAGATTTTGTTCTTCACAGAGAAAGTGTGATAAATGTTTTTGAATTACATTAATATATACATTTCTTTTCTAAACAGAAGTCATTAATTTCCCATTTCAAATTTCCCTTTTAATAATGTACTAAATATTGGGTTTACTAAAGTATGGCAATTACAAAAGAAGCCACATGGAAACCTACCACTAGGGAAGCTTTCAAATATATACGTAAGCATATATAAAATATGTTTAATGGAATTATACTATAACAAGGGGACTTCCCCAACTAGATATGCATTGTAGCAAATAAAAATCCATATACCAAAAATAGACTAACTCGTCTTGAGCCATTTACCAAGAGGGTCACATCAATCCTACCCAAACATTACAGGCAACTACCAATATTTGTGGCTAACCTCCAGAACTTCACAGAAAAGCTCTATTTCTAAACATTCTTGAGGCTTATAGATCATGGAGATACTCTAGATGACACTCTCCTGAGAGATGAATCACCGTTAGTCATCTTTCATGATGATGCAAAATGGTATGTACATTGTCAGATGAGAAAAGTAATCTTCAGTCTCAACTGGCAGTGATCCCTGTAAGCTACAACAGGTGTGTGTGGTCTGACATGATATGGCCACAGGTAAAATACTACTATGAATGGTTTTGGAGTAACCAGACACATTGTGATTGGATATAAAGCCCAACTTATTAAATGGAACCCATATCTGCCACTGATGATGGTCCGATGATCTTTGGCAGATGGCAATCATACATTCTTGCAGGTGCCTTTAGCCAACATTGTTCTTGTCCATCAGGGCCAAGCTCAAAAAACTGTTGAATAATTTTCATTACAAATTTAGGTTTCACTTCAGTGATTGAGACATTCTGCATACTTTTCTTTGTTAATTTTTCATGCACTGAAGTATCTTTCAATTTCTTTTGTCAAGATCAAGAATTCTGTTTTGGTATTTCAGTTTTAATATTTACCTTGTATTTGTTATATAAAAATGAATCTAAGCAAATTAACATTTACATATATATATATATAAAATGATTCCCCTCTCCTCTAATCTGATTGCCACTTAACCCTATTCAGTCTCCCTATGTCCTTTTCCCATAATAGAATGATATGAAACACCTTCCTTACTTCATGACGGGACTGAACAGCCCTTCTAGAAATAGAAGACAGACTTTTAATCCATCATGATTATAAGAACAAGATTTTCCTATCTAGAAAATGACTATCTTATTAAAAGGCAAACATGTATATTGTGTATGTGAGTGTATGTACATGTGTGTGCATATGTGCTATTTGAGGGATTAAAGAAGAATAAAAGTCACACAGACACACACTAGGAAGAATTGAGTGTGGCTTATGATCCTGTATATTGTCAGCACCTATGGTACTCCAGATTACATCAGGCTCCACTTTAGAAAATTTCTAATTAAGGCCGCCTCCCTCTATATTTTCATACCTTTTCTAGTATTTTAAAATATTGTTGCAAAATCTTTTTTAATATTTAAGGTGTTTTTATTGAAAGCATTTATTCATACAATACGTTCTGACAATGATTTCCTCTTCCTATTTCCTTTCTTATCTTTTCCACCTCACCTCCATTAAACTCTACTTCTTTATTTTTTTTTAGAAAACAAACTGAAAATTAAAACAAAAACTTAAAAAACTAAAAAAGCAGAAGAAACACACATACAAACATGCACATACTCTCTTACACACACAATTAAACATAACATAAAAATAAAAAAATTGGAAAACATAATGTAGAAGCAATAGACATGGAAGATTTTTTAACATAATTTTTATTGATTCTTCATGAATTTCATGCCATGTACCCTAATCCCACTCATTTTTCAGTCCCTTCATATCTGCCCTTCACTCTTGTATTTAAACACACACAAAGGAAAACTTAAAAAATAATAAAAATAAAACAGAAGTAAGAAATAAAATAAATAAGAAATAGAATATTGATTGAAAACAAAAGCAAACAAACAAGACCCACTTTTCTCCTCCATCTTTTCTGCCACTCTGTCCCTCCCTCTTCATTCATGCGAGTGGCATTGGAAGATGTATATTATACAGCATACCCTTTTGTCCAAGCAGATTTACTTGCAAATGTTCATTGTTTAATGTGTTATTGGTCAGGTTTAAGGTCTCTGGCTTCTGGTACAGCATAAATACTGAACACTCACTATAACTCCTTTCAGAGATCCTGCTGTTGCCCCGATTCTTGGGTATCTTGTTGTTGAGTCCACAGGGCTGGCAAGAGGTGGGAAGGCTCTCCAATGAGTTGAGGGCTGTGTCTTACTAGGCCATTGAGGGGTTGGGCCAGCTCAACATGGTCCTAATACTTCAACACATGAATCAAAACATGATTTGCATGTGTCCCTCTGGTAACACTGGCCATGGACATCAGCTCAGCTTCAGCCGGACCACAGATCCAGACCTGACTATCACTATCAACTTAGACCTGGACGTAGTCGTGTCCCCAGGTGACAATGCAAGCCTTTCAGATCTGTATGGGCCTAGCAGCACCTTGGTCCCAGGACACTATCACAGCCCCAGCTGGTGGCCGTGGCAGTCATAGAACCTTCAATGATAACAAAAGCCACAGACATTTACACTCACTCTGAAGTAGGGCCATGAATGCAGACATGATTCCTGGTCATATCTTGGGCTTGAGCATCATCACCATGGTCCCTGGAAGCAGCACAGGCCACCCCGATCTGTATGGCCTGAGAGAAAGCAAGACCGTCAGACACCATCATAACTTCAGGTGTCAGCCCAGGCTACAGACATGACCAGGAAAATTTTCTTAACTGCACAAACAATGCAATATTAGAGAAAATATCTGAAAGATACCATTGAGTTCAGTTTGTATTATCCATCTACGCTGGGCATGGGGCCTACCCTAAAGTATAGTTTATATTCTCAGTAAGACTCCATTAGAGAAAGTTATTTATTTTTCCTTCGCAAGCAGTTACAAACTGGAGATAGTGACTTAGTTAAGGAAGGGAGCTCATGTTTATTTTCCACTGTCAGTACTGAAACCCTCCCTGACTTGAACATGTATAGACCTTGTATGTGCTGCCATGGTCTCTGTGAGTTGATATGCAAGTCAATCATGTTGTGTTTGGAAGATACTTATTCCTTAGTACCATCCAGCCCTGCTGGCTCTTAACAATATTTCTGCCTCCTCTCCTGCATAGTTCCCTAGTCCTGAGAGGTGTATGATGAAGACATTGCATTTGTGACTGAGTGTTCTAAAGTCTATCATGCTCCTTATATCACCTGGCTGTGAGTATCTGTAGTAGCTCCAACCTACTGTTGAATGAATCATTTCAAAACAGAATTGAATAAATCACTATGTGTTCATTTATTTATATTGTATGCCGGTTTATAAGTTACAAAATGTATTTACTTCATTCATATTTCCACATTAAATAGTAAGATACTTTCTTCAGTTCCAGGCTTCTGCAGTACAACTTTTACAAGCATCAAATTAACACTTACTGAGGAGACATGAACAATGCCTGGTCACATCAAATAGGGTAAAAATGACAGAAGAAAATAGGAGTCCACCAGTGTTCAACATATAGAATCCAGGAGTTTATTAGACTAGCATACAGTTTGCAGGTAAAGAAAGGTTTCTCACTGGAGCATGGGTGACTCCAAAAGAGCTGTATTACTACATACTTCCCTTCCCATCACAGGTGATAACCTAATAGAAGCTAAATAATGAAATTCCCAAATCATTTAAACTTTTACTTCCTGTATGTATTTTATTATCTTTCAAGTTCTAATATAGATGAGGAGAGAAAAGAAATGCATAATTTCTAGAATTCCTACTGAGTGTTGTGGGATCTATTCCTCCTTTTCTTCAAAGAGAATGTCAAAGGCTTTATAACCATTACCATAGACTTGGCTAACATTTGTATAACTTGCCATGGATATGGCATAAATAGATGCTACTCCAAGATGACAATCATATTAATAGTATTCATACAGGTTAAAATGGCCATAAAAAACCACTTCAGTCCTTTTTCCTGCTCTTTATTCACAGTGTTCCCTAGTCTCAGAGATATTGACCTATCCATGATTCTTCTTTAAGTACCAGGCTGTTATTCTACTTCAATACACCCCTGGTCTCAGCAGGTGACAAGTTATGCATCACTCTTTGGCATAACAGGACTATAAAAAGTTTCCTATAATCAAGGTGTCTTAGTTATGCTTCCTATTGCTGTGAAGAGACACCATGACAATGGCAACTCTTGTAAAGGATACACATTTAACTAGAGAAGGCTTACATTTTCAGAGCTTTAGCCCATTACCATCATGGTGTGACTTGATGGAATGCGGGAAGCCCTGGTGCTGGTGGAGGAGCTAAGAGTACTATATCTTGATCCACAGGCAACAGGATGGGCTTGAGACATTGAGCATGGCTGGAAAAAATAGATCTCAAAGGCTACACCCACAGTGACGTACAACAAGGCCATACCTACTTCAACAAAGCTAAACCTCCTAACAGTAGAACTCCCTATGAGCTTATGGGGGCCAATTACATTCAAACTATCACACAAGGCAATATTTTGTGAACATAAGCACAAACATTTAGAAGACAATTTGACAGGCGCAGCTTTTTGTCCTGGCGTAAGTACCAGACATGAAGTGGATTTTAAATTCAATTAAAACATTGTTGACTTTAGCTATAATAGGCATGCTACTGTTCTAACAATGAGTACCTCTTGATTGTCGTTTTATAATGCAATAATACATTTTATAATGTAAGGTCCACAGCTGAGTAGAACAATAGAGTACAGTTCCTTTCACATTATCCTTTACAGCAACTTCTTCCAGTTAAAAGATCAGTCAGTAAGAATAGACCATCCAAATTGGTTCCTGAATAATTTCTCCATATCATAACACCAAATTATGTGGTATTTTCTGCATCAGCATCTTAACATTTAGTTATATTACTCAGCCAAGAGAAGTAACAGTAGCCTTACATATTGGCGGGGAGGAGTCTTGGGAACCTGCCTAACCAAAAATTCATAGAGAAGCAATGCAAGCCTTCTGGCACTAGAATTTTTATTTTATACCTGTATGACTTCTGGACACAGTTTTTTCCATTCATAAAGAATAAATTAAAAAGAATCATTAGATGCCACTTTGCTATCCTTGTAGTTATTTTTTTTTTCTAAATCAGCTCATTGAGTACAGGCAACGTATAGTAAGGCTGACAACCTCAGGCCAGTTCCTGAAAGGAAGAAGAAGAGAGAACAGACTCCCACAGGTTGTTCTCTACAGAAGATAACATTGACACGATTTGGACAGACCACACACATACATACATATAAATGCACTAAACCAATAAATGCTGACAAAATAATAAATCACATGTATAATTGTAGAGAATGGGCAGGAGCTCTGCAGACCCAATGATTTCCATCCTAAGAAACTATCTATTACTATCAGGAGTTAGCAGCTAATGGAATACAAAAGAAAAATAGTACTACTTACCCACTTACTTACTGACTATGGTTCATAATTATTTTTCATGAACTACTTTCTTTCACCATCCTAGGCCACTGCTATGGGAATGGTGGGCATACCACTATGCCAAACAAAATCAATGGCATGTGATCAACATGGTCTGTCTGTCACAGGACCAAGAAGGCTGAGGCTGCACTCCTCTGTGCTTTCCGTGATACTCAGGCTGGTTTTGAAAGATGGACACGATCTGGGTCAGAACTAAACTACGGCTTTATCTATTGTCTTCAACTTGATTCCTGGGAGTGTCCTGGGCAGGAAAAAGATTTTATCCCTCTAACATAATTTTATGTGTGAGAGAAATGTGTACAGGTTACTCTTTGTCATAAGTATTAACCTTGTATAAAGTTTAGTTGTTTTGTGCATTGTTTATCATACCTTTTCTCATGAGTTGTTAAACCTTCTAGAAGTTCACAGCATAAATCTTACAACATTTGTCTTAGACCAAGCTGGCAGATGACTTCATTTTATTTGCCCTTCTACCTGATAAATTTCATGAACAAATGGGGTTTAGCAAGTAACAAAAGCCCTACACCAGACCCAAAGTTCTTACTGTTATCTTTTTTCTTAACTTTTAAACTTTTATTTTAAAGTTTATCATCAATAAATTTGAAAAAAAATATTACACATGACATTAACAATTCCCAAATATCATGGTAAACATTTTGTCTTAGTTAGGGTTGCTATTGCTGTGATAAAACAATATGACAAAAAACAAGTTGGGGAAAAAAGATTTATTTAGCTTACATTTCCACTGAATTTATGCATCATTGGAGTTAGGGCAAGAACAGAAACAGTGCAGGAACCTCGAAGCAGGTGCTGATGCAGAGACCATAGGGCGATTCTTCTGACTGGTTTACTCTCCCTGACTTGCTCAGCCTGCTCTCTCCTATAACCCAGAACCACCAAAACAGGAAGGGCATGACCCACAATGACTGGACCTTCCCACATTGATCATTAATTAATAAAATGAATTATACCCAGATCTTATGGGAGTATATTCTCAATTGAGGTTCCCTCTTTCAGATAATTCTAGCATGTGTCAAACTGAAACAAGCTAAGATAATCGACCCTTTGTCAACTTGACACACAAACATCACTGTTAAGACATAACTTTTCTTTCTTCTTATTCCTCAAGATCATATATTACTATAAACATCACAATATAAAATATTTCACAAACTTTTCATGTTTTTATCTTAACTAAGTTTTCTTATTTGTTTGCTTGTTTGTTTTATATATCCACATCACAATTCTCTTCCCTCCTCTCTTTCCATCACTCCCTATCCCCTCCCCTTGTCTTCCTCATTCACTCAGAAAATGGCAAGCTTTCCTTGGAGATGAAAAAAACATGGCATATCAAAGTTGCAGTAAGACTAAGCACTTCCCTTTGTATTAAGGCTGGGCAAAGCAACATAGTGTGCAGAACAGTACAATATTCAACATCATGTGAACAAAAACAGTAGAGCTAAAACAATCCTGTACAATAAAAGAATTTTCAGAAGCATCACTATCCCTGATTTCAAGTGTACATCTATAGTAATAAAAATAGTAGGGTATTATCATAATAACAGACACGTGTCTCAATAGAATTGAATTGAAGACTCAGATGTAAATATGCACACATATGAATACCCGATTTTCAACAAAGAAGCCAAAATTACACAATGGAAAATGTAAAGCATCTTCAACAAATGGTGCTGGTATAACTGGATGTAGGCATGCAGAAGATTGCAAATAAATCCATATCTATTACCCTGCACAAAACTCAAGTCTCAATCGATGAAAACCTCAATATAAATCTAGATATGCTCAACCTGATAGAAAAGAAAATGGGAAATAGCCTGAACACAATGTAACAGGAGACAACTTCTTGAATAGAATGCCAATAGTCAGACACTGAGATCTACAATTAATAAATGAGACTTCATAAAGTACAATCTTCTGTAAGGCAAAGGACATTTTTAACAGGACAAAATAGCAGCCTACAGATTAGGAATAGATCTTCACCAACCCACTTCTGACAGACACCTATTTCCAAAATATGTAAAGTACTCAAGGAAATAGCCATCAAAAACGAACAATCGAATTTAAAAATGTGGTACAAATCTAAAGATTTTACAAATTTTAAATCCCATAATCTCTGCAATTTCTAATACTTTAAATTTTATTTTCTTTTTAAAAATTCTCTTTTAAAACCCACTGTCTCCTTAAAGTTTACTCTCTCAATTGTGGTATTGTGTAAAACCAAAAACAAGTTAAATGCATTTTAATGCAAAAGGGAAGAGCCAGAAAACAGTCACAATCACATCAAAACAAAAGCAAACTCCAAAGTGTAAACAACTTAATGTCCAATGTCTGAGATTCACTCACAGTTCTCTGGGCTCCAGCTAGTTCCACTCTATTGAGTGAGAATTGTATACCGTTTGAATATATTTTGCTGTGACTTGTGAAATAAAAAGCTAAATGGTCAATAGATAGATAGGAGAGAATATGCAGGATATCTGGGGGGAGAAAAAAAAGGAGAGAAGATATCTAAATATTCAGGAGACTCCAGGAGGACATTGAAGAAGTTGGACATACAGTACAGAGTAGAGGTAACTGAGACACATGGCAGAAAATAGATTAATAAAAACAGGGTAATTTAAATAATAATGGATAGTTGGACAAGCCTTAGTTAATAACCAAATTTTTATAATTAATAGGAAGTCTCTGTGTCATTATTTGTTGGCTGGTGGTCCCAATGACAATGTACTACTACACCACTCCATTGCTGCTGCTATTCTTGATTGTCATGCCATGAAACTGGCATTTCCAAAGTTCTTGTGTCTTCTGTTGCATCTGGACTTCATGTTCATCAACAGCCTGAGAATTATAGCTCAGAATGGAAGCTTACAGGTCAGTTCCAGTTTGATTCCTACAAGTTCTACATCTGAATTGTATGTCTTAACACACACAAAAAAAAGTGTAATTACCTTTATATTCTCTGAGGGGGAAAAACAAGGACAAAAGAGATAGTGTGTATTATTTAGTGAGATTTTTAGACTGCCTTGACCATCTGTTTAAAGGACATAGTCTCATGAGGATTTAAATGATCAAAGTAAGAGGACCAGACATGGTATCAAACACTTTAACCAAGTAAGTCATTTTACTTGCCATTTTTTTCCAATTACTAATAAAATAATTTTAATTTATTATATGTGAGTTGTGTTTGGACTTATAGAAATAAACATGCCAGTATTTCATTCATTTTATCATGTTCATTTAAACACAACAAGGCAATTTTGTGATAGTAGCCTTACTTGAATCTTCCACAAATAAATTGCTATCATAAAATATTGTTCTATTGATTTCTAGGTTATCATCTGGGTTGAGCAGAAAAAGGTAGTCTCTACTCATCTCATGAAAAAATATGAGTATTTTGTGTCCTTGAAAAGAAAAGAAAATTTTCATTAAAGTCACTGCTCTGTCTTTGAAAATTTTATTTTTTGTCTTCATATATTGGCCTTTGGTATAAGAGAATAATCAATTTTTCTTTAAGCATATATTTTAATGCAGCAACTATTGAAAAGCCTGCACAAATTTTTGTATGTTTAGTGTGGAAAGTCCTTCTGTATATGTGTTGCTTTTATTGGTTAATGAATTAAGTTGCTTTGGCCTACAACATTGCAGAACAGAGCTAGGCAGTAAAACTAAACTGAATGCTGAAAGAAAGAAAAAAAAAGAAAAGAAAGAAAGTCAGAGAGTTGCCATTTAGCCACCAAAGGAAACAGATGTTTAGGAACCTTATTGGTAAACCACAAAACTTGTGTTAAAATATAAAATAATAAAAATGGATTAATTCAAGATGTAAGAGCTAGTTAGAAATACACTTAAGCTATTGGCTAAACATTATTGCAATTAATATAGTTTCTGTGTGATTATTTCTGGTCTGGGTTGCCACAAAACAAATGAGCAGCCTTTGCCTGCATATGTTGATTTAAAAATTGTTCATTGTAAGCCGGGCGGTGGTGGTGCATGCCTTTAATCCCAGCACTCGGAAGGCAGAGGCGGGCGGATCTCTGTGAGTTCGAGACCAGCCTGGTCTACAGAGCTAGTTCCAGGACAGGCTCCAAAGCCACAGAGAAACCCTGTCTCAAAAAACCAAAAAAAAAAAAAAAAACTGTTCATTGTAAATATATTTATGGAAGGTCATTCTATGTAAATAATATGCACTGCAATAATTTGAAAATTAGCAAATATGTACAGACACTATATTTTACAGCTGCTAATTCATTAGAAAGGTTGTTATTTACACAAATAAGATTTTTATCATAGACATTTATAAAAAGAACTATTTTATTTGTATTGAAATAATAAGATAATGTTGTTTTCTTAAACCATTGTTCTTAGATGTGGTGGTTTGAATAATAATTTTCCCAACAGACTCATATATTTAAATGCTTAGTCACCAGGAAGTGACATTATTGAAGGGATTAGAAGGATTAGGAGGAGTGGCCTTGTTGGAGTAGGAGTGACCTTAGTAGCCTTGCTGTGGAAAGTATGTCACTTGGGGAGGGCTTTGATTTTAAAAGTCCACACCAGGTCCAGTGTTTCTGCCTGTGGATTAGAATATAGCTCTCAAGAACTCCAGTATCATATCTGTCATGTCTGTTGCCAAACTCCCTGCTGCAATGATAATGGACTAAGCCTCTAAAATTGAAAACAAGTCGTCAATTGAATGCTTCCTTTTGCATGAATTGTCTTTGACATGCTGTCTCTTCACAGTGATAGAATGGTGGCTAAGACACTATACATTTTTAAGGCCCTTGTGTGGTCTGCCTTTGATTCTAAGTTTATGCTTCATTTATTTCTGAAATGTACTCTCAGATATTATCCATGAATATTGAAACATCTTTCACAAGCTCCAGTTCTGCCCTTGCACTTTATCATTGCATCATACCTCAATTTACTGATCAATATTTCTTGACATCATATTATATGCTTTACCTTTTCACCCTGTCTGTCACATACAAATTACTATATATATATATATATATATATATATATATATATATATATATATATATTTGATTATGATAAGCTATGTCTGAATTTATTTAGGAAACTACATTCCCTTTCATGCCTTAATGAAGTTTGGACTTCTTCAGAACTCACTTTTACTTTTTCATTCTCTCTTAGAAAAATATATTTCACACCTAGAATGAAATAGCTTAAAAATAATAATGCAGGCCAGAAAACCCATTGGCAATTTCATCAATTGTCACTCTGAAGTTGTACAACACCAAGAAAATATCCTGCTCATGCTGTGTCTCAAAAGTGGAAGTAGCAAATCTATTTCTAGTTTGCGATCACTCAGTAGCAACTTTAAAATTCCAAAATGCTACCAAAACATATACATAATTTTATTCAAATAAGTACATACTCCAGTATGTTACTTATATGTATATTTATAAGCAAATAAAAAAAAAACAAAGAGAGAGAGAGAGAAAGAGAGGGAGTGAAAGCTGTGATATATTCTTCTAGAGAACTGATTGCTGAAATTCCAAAGGGCACATTCCAATTTTCTCTTTTAATTATTTTAAAACAATCTTGTTTTTCATACCAATCTTGGTTCCCTTTCCCTCCCCTCCTCCCATTTTTGTTACAAGTGTTCTGACTTGTAACAATTTAAGCTTATTTCTAAGCTTAAATTCATTTTGAGCAGAATAAAAATGGAAAAAGAGGGAAAAAAGAAATAAATTCGTAAATAAAATAAAAACTACAGACAAAATACGTTAAGTCATCCAATATTAAATGATCTTGGCATACCACTTAAAAGAAAGTGTGTGTCATCACAAACCCTGAAGAGATAACGGAGGAAGAATTGAAAGACTCATGATCATGCGAATTCAAAAGATCATTTTAAACCACTGATCAGATGGAGAAGGTGGACCGTCATTTGTGCAGATCTAGGTTACCAGGTAGGCAACGATAAGAGAGTCTGGAGGATTTCAAAGACTTGTTTGTCCTGATCTTCTCAGTAACTGGGAGGCAAGAGCAAACTATACACAAGGTGCCTGAAAGAAGATGAAGAGCTTGAGGAGAGTTGAGAAGATTAATTGGTACTGTAAAAAAATAATATGAAGAGAATCCAATTAGTAGTAAATGAAATGATTGTTGACTGGGACTAAATGCAAAAGTAAGGTCAGAAATCATACATTGTGATGAGGCAATTAGCGTGGGCATGTGAATTAGCTCTTGAAAGCCTAGATGTGAGGAACATTATCCTGCAGAGTGGCCATTTAGTGGTAAGAGGAAAGTCTAAGAGGAGACGGACAAGAGAGTTTTCTAAGTAACCTATTTTTAGTGAATCAACTTATTCTTCAGGCAACCAATTTAACAGATTTTTAGGGGTATAATGATAACTAAAAAAAAAATTAGATCCTTAAATAAATTGGCTTATTTTCTACATTTCAAATGATATTTTCTTATCTTTTCAGCAGGGTACTATCCCCTGTAGAAATGGCCATTCTGACCTTTTAAAGGTTAATCCATATCAGATGTGACAATGTCACTAAGTGACAAATCACAGTGCAGCCCAAGTTGCTGAATGTCAAAGCTTGGGATCAGATGGTGTGCTCTTTTGCTCTTCTGGGGTCTTTATAAGTTGACAGTCTTAAGACTTGACTTTTACCTTAGGGACATTCAACAGGATGAAAGGGTGCTTTTCCATTGCTGTGTCCAGTTTGTGAAAATGTAACTGTATCTCCGCTCCTGAGAGTCAGCTTCTCCAAATGTATTTTAAATTTCAGTGATATAAAGTTTATAATATTAAATGAGAAATTTAAGATATATAATTGACCAAAGGAATTTGAAAGAATTTATGGGTCACTTCATAGTTTATATGACTAGAAGTTTTTGCTGGTGTTATCTTGTCTTTCTCCAAGCCTCCTCTGAAATGAGGAATTAAGAATTTTTGAACTCCAAGGAGGTTTGAGCTGTATACTTTTATATTACTTTGCCATTTTCCTACTACATGTGCTTCAGCTCTGAATCTCCACTTGAGAAGATTGACTGAAAGAGTACTTGAGCTCTGTTGAAGTATAGAAAGATGATTAAAGTTGTATTACATGCATCAGTCCCGGAAGTATGTAATCATTCAATCACATTTATTAGCATACAGTACTTCCAGCTTCAGAAACAGAATTTAGCTATTGAGAGATGCTTGAATCAAGATGCCATGCATTATCATGTAAGGTAAGGGGAAACAATATTTTTTATTATATTTTTATGTCTCAAACTAATAAAGGAATTTCATTTTAAAAGTTACTATAGTGTGGGAAAGGTAGCTAAAGTAATATGAGAGAAGAAGCCTCTCTTATAGTAGCAAAAACAGAGACACAAATGATGACACAAAGTGAACTATATGAAAGCGTAGAACAGGGGCAAAGATAGATAAGGGAATGTATTACAACAATGCCTGCCCAATTACAGGGCATTGTGTTGAAAAGGGAATTTAGGCTGATACAAGATGTAGGCTGAATGGATATTCAGGATCTTGGAAGGAGATCATCATAAACAATGCTTGTTAATGAGCATACATTCAAGTGACCAAGGTGAAGAAGCAGGTACGTTCACTATTTACATAACACAATGGAAATTGAACTGTCTTTGGAGTCATAAATGCAAAGCTACCAAAAATTTTATTGTCATTTGTGAAAATGAGCACAGAATATAGATGGAATAAAATACACATATGAATCTGCTCCAGAAACACAAGGATGTTGATGTAGGCAATTCTGTTAATTATTTTTTCTATATCCTAAATTGATGAATCTTTCAAGGAATACAGAGAATGTTGAAGGGGCAGTACTATGCATCAAACATAATAAGAGTTAGAAAATGTATTAATTTGGGCAGAGTCAGTGCAAGGAGTTAAGTATAGAGTATTCTTCTTTTGAGGTCTGTGAAGAATCGTGCTGGGATTTTGATGGTGATTGCACTGAATCTATATATTGCTTTTGGTAAGACTGCCATTTTAACTATGTTGATCTTGCCAATCGAAGAGCATGGGAGCTCTTTCAATTTTCTGATATCTTCTTTAGTTTCTTTCTTTAGAAACTTAAAATTTTTGTCATACATGTCTTTTACTTGTTTGCTTTGAGTCACCCAAAGATATTTAATATTAATGACTATTATAAAGTGTGATGTTCCTTTTATTTCTTTCTCTGTCCATTTATAATTTATATATTAGAGACATAAATTTTTTTCCAGCTAATCTTGAATCCTACCACATTACTGAAAGTGTTTATCAGCTGTACGAGTTCCCAGGTAGACTATTTGGGGTCACTTATATATACTATCATATCATCTGCAAATAACAAAAATTTGAGTTCTTTCTTTCCAATTTGAATCCCATTTATCTCCTTTTGTTGTCTTATTGCTATAGCCAGAACTTCAAGAATTATGTTGCAGAGACATAGGCTGAGTGGAAAGCTTGTCTTGGCCCTGGTTTTAATGAATTTGCTTTGAGTTTCTTTCTATTTGTTTTGATGTTGGCTATGGCTTGCTCTAAATTGTTTTTATTGTGTTTAAATATGTTTCTTGTATTCTTGATCTCCCCAAGACCTGTAACATGAAGGGATGTTGGATTTTTTTTAATGCTTTTTCAGTATCTAATGTGGATCACATGGATTTTTTGTTTCAGTTTGTTTATATAATGGATTACATAGCCAGATTTCCATTTGTTGAACCTACCCTACATCTCTGGGATGAAGCCTACTTGGTCATGGAGATGATTTTTTTCATGTGTTCTTGGATTCAGTTTGTCAGTATTTTATTGAATTTTTTGCATCATTGTTCATATGGAAGATTTATCTGTAGTTCTTTTTCTTTGTTTCATTTTTGTGTGGTTTGTGTGTAGGGTAACTGTAGACTTATAAAAGGAGCTTGGTAATGTTCCTTCTGTCTCCATTGTGTGGAACTATTTAAGGAGCATTGGAATGAGGTCTTCTTTGAAATTCTGGTACTGAGGCCATCTGTTACTGATGTAATTTTACTATGTTTAAACAGAAAAAGGGGAAATGATGTGGGAGTGATTTCTTTCTAATCTGTTGCTTTCATTGGTTAATTAATAAAGAAACTGCCTTGGCCCATTTGATAGGCCAACCCTTAGGTGGGCAGAGTAGACAGAAGAGAATGCTGGGAGAAAGAAGCTGAGTTAGGCAGTCGCCATGATTCTCTCACTCCAGAGAGATGCAGGTTAAGATCTTTCCTGGTAAGCCACCTTGTGGTGTTACACAGATTATTAGAAATGGGTTAGATCAATATGTAAGAGCTAGCCAATAAGAGGCTGGAACTAATGGGACAAGCAGTGTTTAAAAGAATACAGTTTCCGTGTAATTATTTCGGGTAAAGCTAGCCGGGTGGCGGGAAGCAGCCCGCCGGCCGCTCCCCACAACATGTTACAATGGAAAATTGTTAATAAATGGTGCTGACATAACTGGATGTCAAAATGCAGATGAATGAAAATAGATAATATCTATTATCATACAAAAACTTATCCAAATGGGTCAAGGATCTCAACCTATGTCCAGTTACATTGGACCTAACAGAAGGGAAAATAGGAAGTAGCATAGAATGCATTGGCACAGGACATAGCCAAAAAGACCAAACGATAGCATGCGAGTGGGAAAAGATCTTCACCAACTCCACATCTGACAGAGGGCTGATCTCCAAAATATATAAATAACTCATGAAACTGAACATCAAAATGCAAAGTAATCCAATTTAAAAGTGGGGTACAGAGCTAAACAGAGAATCCTCAGCAGAAGAATCCCAAATGGCCAAAAGACATTTAAAGATTTGTTCAGACTCCTTAATCATCAGGGAAATGCAAATCAAAATGACTCTGAGACACCATCTTCCACATGTCAGAATGGATAAGATCAAAAGTACCGAGGACAGCTTGTGTTAGAGAGGATGTGGAATCGGGATCACTCGTCCACTGCTGGTGGGTGTACAAACTTGTATAGCCACTTTGAAAATGAGTATGGTTTTTTTCTAAAACATTGAGAATCAATCTACCCCTAGACCCTTTGATAACACTTGTAAGCAAAAACCCAAAGGATGCTCAATCATATCACAATGACACTTGCTCAACAGTGTTCATAACGACATTATTCATAATAACCAGAACCTGAAAAACAAAACTAGATGCCTCTCAACTGAATAATGGAAAGAATCTATATTTTACTAAAGAAATACTTTCACATCCATATTTATTGCTGCTGTATAGCTAAGAAATGGAATAAATTTAGATGCTCAGCAACAGACAAATGAAGAAGAAAAAAATGTTGTCCTTGCATGCAATTGGAAGTTACTGAGCTATGAAAGAAAATGAAATCATGAGTAATGCAGGTCAATAGATCAAAGTAGAAAATTTTTATACTTATTGAGGTAAGTCAGGCTCAGAAAGACAAACATTGTATTCTCTATTAAATGAATATCTCAGCTTCAAACCTTTTGTTTTGTGTTCTTAACTTGAAGTACTAGAGAAATCAAGGAAAACAGAAAGGGATTTCAGGGGAAGAGTTCAAAGGGAAGGACAGTAGATTACAGGTTAAATGAAAATAGTAAGATAGAATAATGAGAAAAGAAATATTTTAGCATGGGAGTGTGGGGGCACAGAGGGATATTTTTAAAAAAATATAAAGCCATATTCAAGCCTGGTATCTCTCAAACCAACTTAAAAATGGGGTAGAAAATGGTAGTAGAATACACATGAAAACAAATAAGAGGCAGGGAATGGAATCATGAGTTAAAGTGGAATTAAGAATGAAATGAGGACCCAAAACTGAACAGTCCAGAGAAGTCAGGTAGAACCAAACAGGACTAGTAAAAAAAAAAATAATAATTAAGTAAGGGTTTTTCACTAGTTGGAGATTGTATCCTCAAAAAACTGCAGCTCCCAGAATCAGCCTAATGTTAGGAACAGTCTCAAAAAGTGGTTTTGACATTTTTCCATTTCTTGCTTACTACTTTCCAGATACACTGTACTGACTTCAGTTTTTAATACTGAACATTTCTCTATTCCTTCCGTACCTTACAATAGTGTTATTGCATGTGAATGAAAACCTCAAACCTCTCCTGTCTACTATCCTAATAATGCCTAATTATTTCAGGTCAAAAAAAAGTAACTTTCCACAGAAGTTTTTTCTTATTTTCATCAATAGGCCAGACATCTTTTCCATGTTCCTTATATTTTACAATTCATTATAAAGAAAAGTGGATTCTAAGATCAAAGCCTTGAACATAAGTCCTCAAAGTAATAGACAACAAGAAGAAAGCATAGAGGAAGCACTTCAGGATATTGGTCTGTACAAAGAGTTTTTATGAAGACTTCAAAGCACACCAAAAAAAGCAAAAGTAAACAAAGGGAATTACATTAAACTAAAAAGCTTCTCTACAACAGAGGAACAATGGGCAGAGTAAAGAGAGGTTCAACACAATAGGAGAAAAAATCTATTTGCAAGCTATTCATTTGACATGGAATTAAGATTTAGAATACATATAAGGCAAACAAATGAGTTACCAGTAAAAGATAAAAGAGAAAGAACATACTCATTTTTAAAACATTGGTAAACAAGTTGAATAGGTGCTTATAAAAATGACAGGCAATACCCCAAAAGTGTACGAAATAAAATCAGCATAACCAACCTTGAGGAAAATAAAAATAAAGTCCACTATAATTTATTATTTCACTCCACTAAGAATAGTTATTATCAAGAAGACAAAATATGAATGGGGTATGATTCAAGTAAAATGTTTGCTGTACAAGTGTGAGGCTAAGGGTTCAGGTCCCCAGGATCTATGCTCAGAAAATAAATAAAACATGGCTGTAAGGACCACAATCTCCCCAGTTTTAGAATGGAGAAACAGGCCATCCCTGGAGCTTACTGGTCAGCCCCATCTACCTGACTTCATCACATAAAAGGTGGTGAGGTATGATTGAGAGAGATATCCTATGTTTCTTCCTCTCTTTTGCTCTTACAAGCACACAGTTCTATGTACACATGCATACATATGTGGCCATATACACAACACACATACACAAAAAGATAGAAGATACCAAGTACTGTGATGACATGAATCTGTACACTCTTTTTGTATGAAGATGTAAATTGATATTGACAGAACCAATATTAAAATGGTAACATATGTTTGTGGAAGTGGAAATGCTACCAGAATTTCTCCTGTTTAATGATAGTGTCAAATTAACTAATTGGTTACATTTTAACCAATAACAGATGTTCCTTTTAAAATGCAACTATGTAGCACAGAATCCTAAACACAGTGCCATGTTTAATCTAGAGACCTCTCATGGCATCCAGTTTCTCCCTGCATATCTACTACTTCTATTTCTTATTGAATATATAACCTAAGTCTAAAACTGGGGCCAGAGAACAAGACCCTGATCTTACAGAATGTTATTTCTTCCACACCTCACATGGTTAATTTAATCTATTTTAGCCATTGCAAGCTGAAGAACTATAGTTGTAACATTCTTATTTATGAATTCACTTTTAAAAATGTCCTCCAAATATCCCTGACCAGCTAACTATTAACAGAGAAAATAAAAAGAAAAAAAACAAGATTTATCTTATCCGGCTTCATCCAAAAGAAGGTGTTAAGCTTTGTTTGACTTCAACTTGACAAGTAAAGCCCTGGGCAGAGGCATGTTACTATGAGGCAATGAAGGGCAAAAGATGGGAGATACTGTAGAAAGCACAAAGGTGTAGCCAACTAATTAAGATTAGAAGTAAACCGTGAAAGATTTCCTAAAGCCAAAACATTTGATTCTTTTATATCAACTGCAACATACAGCATTACTAACTGTCAGGCTATTTGCTCAGTTTGAAAGATGCTAAACTGTTTTCAATAAATTTTAAAGTAAATGTAATTGCTGAAATGAAATAAGCCAAATATAGAGAGTATCCCTTTGGCAAACAGGTATAGTCCATAAGTAAATAATACTTATTTTAAATATATTATTGGATCAGATATTTCTATCACCAATCTCTTTTTGTGCTTTTCCCTCTTTGCCTTTCACCATTTGCTCCTGCCTCTTTCATTTTTCTCCAAATTTCCTTCCTAGTTTTGTTTTGTTTGCATGTTAGCCCCATTTTATGTTTTGTTTCCCATATGCCAATTATTTGAAAATTATTTGAGTGACTATTTTGCATCAGATTCTTTTTGTACAGAGCGTACTGTGTGCCACACAAGAGAAATTACATGCCATATGTTTTCTAGAGCCAGTGATTAAAATTGTTCTGACACATAAATTACAAAGCAGACCATGGGGATTACTGCTCCCCAGCCCTCTGTGCAGCTCCACCCATGTTTGAAAGTGTTCCCAAGTCTAGTCAATTCTTGTAGCCCAGATACCTATAAAAAAGACCTATGCTGAAGTTGAATCTTCTAAGAGATTCACTTTTCATTTCTAAAAATAAGTATAGACTGAAACTACAATCCAGGTGACAGTGTCCCTGGTAAGACAGACAATAAAAGATAACAATATAACCCTGTCTTCTAAGAAGTGCAGCAGAGTAAAAGACACTCACAAGATCATTGTCTACTTTCTGATGTGCTGCTCATTAGTATTGCTATGGACTTCTTAGCCAGGATTCAAGATAGAGTGATGCTTGCATCATATGTAGCTCTTGCATTTCAGGATACTTGTGGAAGAAAAAGAATCATCGGGGCAGAAGAAGATATACTAAGGAATTCTTCCAAGGTAGCATTCACAAATGACTTGCCAATAAATGTAATATTGGGCAGAAATGAACACAGTATTGTTTTTTTAATATCAATGGAAGACTTACTGGTTTTGGATTATTATTCATCATTCTTTGTTTGTATTTGCATATATACTTGAAAGTGTTTAGGAAAGTGTCTCTCTTGTAAGTCACAAGTTGTGTATAGCTGTTGTATCAGGTAGGTTTAGCTATGTTAGAGTCTCTTGAATAGACCTTTGAAGGTCGTAGACTTTGTTACTACCTCAGTATCAGCTTATGTTCATTTCTCATGGAGATTCCTTCACATTGAACAAAGCTTGCAAGTCTCTAACTTGAACGCCTCTCCCCCTCCGCCCACTCCTCTTCGATCCGTCTCCAGTCCGAAGAGCAGTCAGGGTTCCCTGCCCTGTGGAAAGTCCAAGGTCCTCCCCCCTCCATCCAGGTCTAGGAAGGTGAACATCCAAACTAGTTAGGCTCCCACAAAGCCAGAACATGAAGTAGGATCAAAACCCCCGTGCCATTGTCCATGGCCTCTCATCAGCTCTCATTGTCCGTCATGTTCAGGGAGTCCGGTTTTATCCCATGCTTTTTCAGTCACAGTCCAGCTGGCCTTGGTGAGCTCCCAATAGATGAGCCCCACTGTCTAAGTGGGTGGGTGCACCCCCCCCCCGTGGTCCTGACTTCCTTGTTCATGTTCTCCCTCCCTCTGCTCCTCATTAGGACCTTGGGGGCTCAGTCCGGTGCTCCAGTGTGGGTCTCTGTCTCTATCTCCATCCATCGCTAGATGAAGGTTCTATGGTGATATGCAAGATATTCATCAGTATGGCTATAGGATAGGGTCATTTCAGGTTCCCTATCCTCAGCTGCCTAGGGAACTAACTGGGGACATTGCCCTGGGCACATGGTAGCCTCTCCAGGTTCAAGCCTCTGGCCAAACCTTAGGTGGCTCCCTTAACTAAGATATGAGTTTCCCTGCTACCCTATCCAACCTTCCTTTATCCCCAATCATCCCGTTTCCCCAAGTTCCGCCCATTCTCTCCTCACTTTTCTCTCCCCATCTCCCCTTACCCCCATCCCACCCCACTCCCAAGATTCCAATTTTTTGCCCGGCAATCTTGTCTACTTTCCATAGTCAGGATGATAACTGTATGTTTTTCCTTGGGTTCACCCTCTTATTTAGCTTCTTTAGGATCGCAAATTATAACTCAGTGGCCCCTATCCATGGCTAGAAACAAATTATGAGTGAGTACATCCCATGTTCCTCTTTTTGGGTCTGGGTTACCTCACTCAGGATAGTGTTTTCTATTTCCATCCATTTGCATGCAAAATTTGAGAAGTCATTGTTTTTTACCACAGAGTGGTACTCTAATGTGTATATATTCCACACTTTCTTCATCCATTCTTCCATTGAAGGACATCTAGGTTGCTTCCAGGTTCTGGCTATTACAAATAATGCTGCTAGGAACATAGTTGAACAAATGCTTTTGTCATATGATTAGGGCATCTCTTGGGTATATTCCCAAGAGTGGTATTGCTGGATCCAGGGGTAGGTTGATCCCAAATTTCCTGAGAAACAGCCACACTGATTTTCAAAGTGGTTGCACAAGTTTGCATTCCCACCAGCAATGGATGAGGCTACCCCTTTCTCAACAACCTCTCCAGCAAAGGCTATCCTTGGTGTTTTTGATTTTAGCCATTCTGACAGGTGTAAGATGATATCTCAAAGTTGTTTTGATTTGCATTTCTCTGATCGCTAAGGAGGTTGGGCATGACCTTAAGTATCTTTTGGCCATTTGAATTTCTTCTGTTGAAAATTCTCTGTTCAGTTCAGTGCCCCATTTTTTAATTGGGTTAATTAGCATTTTAACGTCTAGTTTCTTGAGTTCTTTATATATTTTGGAGATCAGACCTTTGTCTGTTGCGGGGTTGGTGAAGATCTTCTCCCAGTCAGTAAGTTGCCTTTTTGTCTTAGTGACAGTGTCCTTTGCTTTACAGAATCTTCTCAGTTTCAGGAGGTCCCATTTATTCAATGTTGCCCTTAATGTCTGTGCTGCTGGGGTTATACATAGGAAGCGATCTCCTGTGCCCATATGTTGTAGGGTACTTCCCACTTTCTCTTCTATCAGGTTCAGTGTGTTCAGATTGATATTGAGGTCTTTGATCCATTTGGACTTGAGTTTTGTGCATGGTGATAGATATGGGTCTATTTTCATTCTTCTACAGGTTGACATCCAGTTGTTCCAGCACCATTTGTTGAAGATGCTTTCTTTCTTCCACTGTATACTTTTAGCTCCTTTATCGAAAATGGGGTGTTCATAGGTTTGTGGGTTAAAATCCGGGTCTTCTATATGATTCCATTGGTCGACTTCTGATAAACACCTTTAGTAATGTGGCAGGATACATGATCAACTCCAAAAAATCAGTCGCCCTCTTATACACAAAGGATATGGAAGCAGAGAGGGAAATAAGAGAATCATCGCCTTTCACGATAGCCACAAACAGCATAAAATATCTTGGGGTAAATCTAACCAAAGAAGTGAAAGATCTATTTGACAAGAACTTTAACGCATTGAAGAAAGAAATTGAAGAGGATACCAGAAAATGGCAGGATCTCCCTTGCTCTTGGATTGGCAGGATCAACATAGTAAAAATGGCAATTCTACCAAAAGCAATTTATAGATTCAATGCAATCACCATCAAGGTCCCATCAAAATTCTTCACAGATCTTGAGGGGACAATAATCAACTTTATATGGAAAAACAAAAAAACCCAGGATTGCCAAAACAATCTTATACAATAAAGGAACTTCTGGAGGCATTACCACCCCTGACTTCGAACTCTATTACAGAGCTACAATAATGAAAACAGCGTTGTACTGGCATAAAAACAGAGAAGTCGACCAATGAAATGTAATTTTTTAACAGTACATTTGGACTTGTAACAACAGTTACAAGTGGAGAGAAAAATTAGCCATTGAAGATTCCTATACAATCACTGTGAATAAAAATGCTCCTAACATCTTTTTGACTTTAGTCATTCCACAAGTTACTTACAATGGTCTTTTATATTGGTCTTACATTTCAAACTTGCAATTGCCATTTATTTAAGTGTAGCGTATGTTCTAGCTAAATATATCAGAGGAACAGAAATAAAATTCTATATAAGAGACATACTTTCAAAATAAGTTTCTATATTTCAAAATGTTTTAATAAAATTTGTTTGAAATATTTCCATAACTGTTAGTTATGCAAGCTGGTATGGACTATCAGATGCATCTTACCCACCTATAATTCCTATGTGGGATCTAAAATTACATTAATTGCATTATGGAAATAGCCTACATAGTTTTTATAATTACATTGGATTTTAATTTGTATAGATAATCATGTAAACATTATTTACTGCCATTTTATAGGTTTGCTATCATCAGTGTATTCTGGGTCTTTTGAGGAAAAATTACAATTAAAATGTCACCGAGTACATATTATATTTCTAATGAGATTCATCAATCATGAATTGTTAATTCTATATTTTCAGTTAATATTTTGCTCTTAGAACCATTTGAACTTCCAGTTGCTATTATTAACCTAGAAGATATAACATAAAGAAAGCTTTACTCGCTGTTTTTATGGAAATTATATTAACAAAAAATCTATAATCATTTAATTAAAAATATAAATCATCATGTGGTAAAGCTGTACTAAAAGAAGGAACATCTATAGGAGGTCAAGGAATGATGCCTACGTACCTGATACTGTCTTTTTTCTACAGTGCAATAGCTTAACATATATAAAAGGCAACTCAAAATGAAGTGATGGTCTTAAGGCCTATAATTATGAAACAGGCAGAAAATGAAATAAGATAACAATAATACACATGGCTCTTGTATGGAAAGATCTTTTTCCTTACTACAAAACCAAAAACATTTAGAAAATTTATTTTACAAATAAAAGTATTTGTTTATTGCTATATGTGAGAATTTTAGAAATACATCCAAGTTTTTCATATTCCTCCTAAACATAATAATATCAAAGGCTATAAAACTTTAATTAATGGTGTGTGTGTGTGTGTTTGATTAACCATCATTCACTTTTGCTGTCTTTGTCATTATGTCAAAATCTAATTCCTCATGAAGAATTTAGTGAGTTGAAGAAAGTGAATCAAGGAATAGTGCTGCCGTTCAAATTCACACTGCGTGAATTTCCTTTCAATAAAAACAGATGACTTTTCTTTTGGGAATTGTCTTAAGATACAGAAAGCCAGACACTTCTTTTATGTTTTTATAAAGAATTTCCCTGTTTTTGAGGATGTAAAACAATTTTATAGAAGTAAATATGACTTGATTTATACTCTAACTACCTCTCCAAATCCCTTCACATGCCACTATCACGCATTTTTACCAACTTCTTATCAATTTTTTTGTTTTCGTTAAATTACTACATCCAGTTATTTCTGCCCATATGTGCATTGTTTTCAGATAATCTACTGGGACAAGAAATATATTCCTGTGGCCATATTCTCAAAAAAGGATGATTTCCTCTCCTCCAGCAACTAGAGAACTGATTAGATAAGCAAAGTATATTTTCCAAACGAATATATAGATGATGCCCTGCGATCCATTGTATTCCATTAGTATACTCAGAATGAGTGGGTGAGACAGTAATGCCACGATGCTTTGAGATCTTCACAATTGTAAAACTTTCCTCAGATTTTACCTATCTGTATTGTTTTAGAAGTCATATGGACTACTCTGACTACCCCCATGAAAGGAGAATTCTCATGCCTGGAATCAAATTTTTTATTACTCTGTGGGTTTTGTGCAGTACATTATTAGGTCCACTGGCTTGAAGTCTGTAAATATGCATATACATTTAGGTATATTATTTATAATTTTAAATAAATATAAAATATATGATTCCTTGAAATTTTATCAAACAACCTTGGTATAATTTGTGCCCCATTTGTCATTCTTCTTCAGTTTTTGTCCTCGCTTCTCCATAATTTAACCTTATATTCTTTATTACATTTTACAATTCACATCACCTATATCCTGTTATTCCCACGCAAACCATCCACTTCCTTGTCAAGGACTGGCCTGACAAAAATAGCTCTTACCAGAGTTAGGGAATGGGCATTTTAGAAATATAAATAAAGAATATGAAGACACATTTAAAAAAAACAGCACAGAAATCATAGAAAGTATTGGGAGGGCATTTCAGTGACTGAAATCACCCCTGTTTATTTTTCCACAAATTTTATGCCCATTGTAAATGGGAGGGGAGAGAAGGTAACATAAGACTTTACTAACAGGATACAAAGAATAACTCACACAGTCAACCCCTTTGTCACTCTGAGATATCAAATTATTAGCATTCTGTTGTCTAGGTAACAAAGCTGCTCTAGATCATGCATCCCCAGGTGACCTCATAGTTACAAAAGAATAAACAGAAGTACATTTGCATATCCTGATGATGTGTGAGGATTGAATGGAGCTATCTTAATGTCAAAAGAACCAACCAATTACATCCTGAGTCCTACCCTAGTCCTACCCATCTGCAATGTCTATGAACTAAAGAAACTACTAGTATGGCAATATATGCAGAAATAGCACTCTGGTGTTATTGATAACCACCAGTTTTATAATTGAACTTATGATCCACTGAACAAGAGAGAAATCACACCTGATGTTGGAAACAAAGCCAACATCCTGCTGTTAGTAAGGTCATGGACCTTAGAAAACAATCCTCTATCACCACCTTATTTCATTCAAAACATTATTCATATATCCACACATAACTGTAGCTACAGCCCCAATGAAAGAAATTTCTCCCTTCACCAAATGCTGGCTAACGCAGACAATCACAACTGGACACAATGCAGAAATCAATGGATTCTCTGAAGCCTAACCCTGACAGACACATATACATCACATCTTATGAATTATCAAATCATGAGAAGTCTAGGAGGCAGAAATTACATAAGAGCCAAAATACCAAGAAGTTGGTGTAAAACAGTCTCTACTAGAAATATCTGTGTAAATAAAACTGGAACAATGGAAATGTTAATGTATATGTTAACATAGAAAGAAGAAAATGCTTCTGGGTACCATTTCTAAACAAAGAACTACCGGAACCTAATGACTGTTGGAAGAACTAGTCTCTGCCATAGATGTGCTTCTTTAGTTGCTGTCCAGTGCATAGTGGTCTCCCCTGAAGTCATGTATATACCTACAACAAAAACAAACTCAGCAAATTGTATTTATATACGTTTATGTATACATGTACATACACACAGAATTCAAGAAAGGATAGTTAAGAGATGTTGAAGGCAAGAAAGGATGGGCAAATTTATGTAACTTTATTTCGATTAATTAGTAATTTGGCTTGCTTGTCTGTTACATCCCTTTATGAAAATTGACTTTATCTATTGCATTTTAAATGACTCATTTTCCTTAATTTATTATAGAGCCAAATATTTCTTTATCTACCATTTGTTTGCAACCAGAGAGAATATATGCTGATCTTTATTGTTTTTCACATATAAATTATTTCATTAGATCTCAATAAACTCATGTACTGTATGTATCTCATAAGTATCAGTTATTATTCATTAAGATATTGAAGCTGTTCCAATCTGAGATAGCAAGATTTCTGTTTGTTCTTTTGCCATTTTTGACATAATATCTGAAGTTTCTTGCTTTTTAAATATTTTCTCTAATTTAGTGTACAGTTTTTGTAAATCAGGTAGCAGAAATATTTCATCTTCCAGATTTAATGACTTTTAGGAAACAGTGTTTAGAAATGATATTTTAAGTGGTTATATATACTCTATGCTATTATTGCATTATATTTTCTAGCTTTCCAGATATATTTTTTATTGATTTTTATGGAGCTCTACATTTTTTTGAGATTCTGTTCCCATCCCTACCTCTCCTCTCCCCTTCAATGCTCTCCCACGGCTCCCATGCTCCCAATTTACTCAGTAGATCTGGTTTTTTTCTACTTCCAATGTAGAGTATATCTATGTATGTCTCTCTTAGGTCCTCCTTGTTGTCTAGGTTCTCTGGGATTGTGATTTGTGGTCTGGCTTTCTTTGCTTTATGTTTAAAAACCACTCATGAGTGAGTATATGTGATACTCGTCTTTCTGGGTCAGAGGTTTGATCTCCAAAATATACAAAGAACTCTAGAAATTGGTCATTAAAAGAACATCCAGATATTTTTAATGGATAGATAACAAGTTTACATTTTCCTTAATTTACAAAGGATTTGAGTTTTAACATTCCAGTGATTTATCTAAACTTGGAATGATTTTTACTCTGTTCTGACATTCATTCTTAAAATATTGATCTTAGAATAGTATTTCCCTTTTAATTTTTTATACTGTGCATACAATAGGTTTAAATGGCAATATTCATCTCAATTGTAAAATAAAACTTGAAAAAATTTGTTTTTTATAAATATTTACTTGTACTCCATGTTGAGTTACATTCTCCTCGCATGATATGAAAATTATTAGTTATAATTGATTTTATTGAAATGTAGTCTGCTTCAGTGTGTCTTCAATTTTGGTATTTTTCTTTTCCTATATTACTTTCTAAATGGTTAACATATTTCAAAGGAAAAATCATGGAATGTTACAATTGGAAAATCAAATGTGCTCTACACTGTCCATTATATTTTTCTTACCAAGAAATAGTTGTTTTGTAATATATTTTTTATTTTCACTATTTTTCTGGAATAGAATACAGATATAAAACTTCTTTGTCAAATAATTAAAAAGTTTTATCATGGGCATTCTTTAATTTCACACAGGGCTTCTACACAGGAGTTTCAAATGCAGTTGCAAAAACAGTCCTTGATGGGATAGACTCCAGTACAGTGCAAATACCTTATAATTTTAATATTATCAAGCAATTAGTATTTGTCTCAAGTAAATTTCTTGAGATTTTTTTCAGTTTAATTGATATAATCACTATTATTATTATTATTATTGCAATGGTGAGGAGCCAATCAAGGACAAGCATGATGAGCATCAGCCTTCACCACTGCACTACATCTTTTTAACCTCAGACATATTTCCAACAACTGTTCTGAATTAATTTTTCAGGTGCATTTCTAATTTAATAATTCTTAAAGGTACTAGTTTAAAGCTTCATGTCGAATATGTCTATACAAATTGTTTAATGACTCAATTAGTCTGGGGTGTCAGAAATGCTCCCTCAGGTGGAAGTTATTGGATAACTCCTGTTAGAAGCTTTTCTATGTTCTGCCTGGTCCCACTAGACAGGTTTGTCTCCTGCCCATAAGTCCCACAGTCACATGCAAAATAAACATTCAGGAGGCTTACTATTACTTGGTGGATGGCTCAGTATAGCCATTACATAGTGGTTAATAAAGAAACTGGTTTCAGCCAATGTAATACACATACACACACACACGTGTGTGTGTGTGTGTGTGTGTGTGTGTGTGTGTGTAGCCAGATTGGAAAAGATAAAGAGAGAGAGTAGGCAGAGTTTGAGAGAAGTCATGTAGCCACCACGGAGACAGACGCCAGATGCCAGACTGAACTTTACTAGTAGGCCACAACTACATGACAATACAGAAATGGTTAAATTAATGTATAAGAGCTAACCAATAAGAATCGTGAGCTAATAGGCCAAGCTATGTTGCAATAATTCAGTTTCTATGTGATTATCCCAGGTCTGAATGGCCAGGAAATGAACAAGCAGCCTCTGACTATAGTCACATAATTTACATTATTTGTGGGCTTAATAATAAAAATAAGTCTATTGGATCACATACACAAATGTCCATGGGTATTCTAGTATATTGAAGACTTGCAAGTGAGGTGCCTTCAAGCAACCTTCTGGAGCTCTTTCATAATTCTGTCCTTTTTCAAATATAAATTTTTGCTCAGAAATGAAACCTTTTTCAAGAATTAGCTAGTACTCTATATGACCATTAATATCGTGACAAAAGTTTAGAATATATATATATATATATATATATATATATATATATATATATTCTATCTTAGGAAAAGCTGTTGAAGAGTCAATATAAAACTAAAAGATTAAGAGATTAGTGTCAATAAACTATTTGTTTTTCTTAAGTCCCATACCAGGTGTCTTTTCTGACATGAGACAAATATTTTGGATTTTGCTTCAATAAGCATGCTTGGGTTTAGAGAAGGAGAGAGACACACTCAAACTCAAAATGCAATATTAATCCTTAGCTGGACTAGTACTAAAAATAGACCACTTACATTACATGTCTGTAGATAATGGCAGAACCAAATGTTTGAGAATATTTATGAAATTTTGTTTTAGAAATATGTTATACCAATAGGCTAATTTACTGTTTTATTCAAATATTTTTTTTCTGAATGTTTTCTTATTTTTCTTCAGATATCTCATTTGTTCCGTGGTTTTTGGATTTGTTCACAGGATTGCTTTATTCTCCTGAAAAGACAGAAACAAAACCCTTCCCCAACTCTAATTTTAGGGAGATTTTCTTTGGGAAAGTGATATCTGATCAAATTAAAAGTATTTGTTAGTTTTATAGGCTGGTTAAGATTAAAAGGCCATGCTATTTGATGAACTATCATTTATTTTAATTAAGAGGTGTCTTTTGTTCAAATTTGTGATTTTGATGGTATCCACTGCTTTTCTTCTCCTGTGGAAACAAAAGTACCCCCTCTTTCCAATATAATACATGTCCAGGTTTCCATTCTGAGATCAGTACATTTTAAAATTATAATGGCTGGTTTAATTTAGCAGTTTTTATACTATCCAATGTCTCTCCAAAGTTGTTTTTCTTTCCTCATTAGCACTTAGACAAGTCAAAGTTAATAAAGCATTATGCAATCTATTTCTTTGTCATTCATTTCTGCTTATTTAAAATACCTTTAGAGTTTGATTTGTTATTTCAATAACTGCCTGTCCTATAGGATTGTGTGATATACCTATAATATGTGTTATATTATAATAAACAGAAAATTATCTCATTTTCTTATGGACATATGCTGGAACATTGTATTATTTTATTTGTTAAGGTATACCCATGATGACCATACCTTCTAGCAAATGGGTGATTACCAAATCAGCCTATTCTCAACTCAAAGTAGCTGTTCATTGAAAACCTGAATAGGTATAAATGACACAGCGTACATGTTTTATTTTTCCAAATTCTACAAAATGGAAAACATCCATCTGCCATATTTAATTTCTTTGAGTATCCTTTGGTATACTTCCTGCAGGTAGTGGTGTTTGGTTGTACAAAGAACAAGTAGGACATTTCCTTATAATTTCCTTGACTTGTTGCCACATGATGAAAATCTGATTATATCTTTTTACTGAATAAATATATAAGTCATTTCTGTATAATCTGGTACAAATTCAGTGGTTTCAATATGAAAAACAACCCTTTCTTCATATTATGAATTGGTAACTATTTTGAAAGTTTCTTAAAAATCTTTCAGTACCATGAGAATAATCTATATCCATGGCTGTAAAGCCCCAAGCAAATGTTTTTCTTTTTTGTCATGAATTCATACCTCAAACACTGGGTACCAAATGTAGCATGAATAATAAAATTTCAGAGATACATATTAGGGTTCAAGCTGATAATCAGAAAAACAAAGCAAGCAAACACTAGAGAGACATTTACCTTTACCAATTTTAGACGAAAATGGCAAGATCCTGTCTCCATAAATCCTCAGAGTCCACACTTCACTGAGATCCTGTCTCTTCCCCTTTATATTCTTCTCTCTGTGCAATCATATTGCTCCTGTCTCCATCTTCCTAGTGATAGGATTTAAAGTGTGTGACTTCCAAACACTGGGATTAAAGGTGTGAACCACCACCTGGATATGTATCTGGATAAATCTTGTGTAGCCCAGGGTAGCATTGAACTCAGAACAATCCCTCTGCTTCTGTCTTGCAAATCCTGGGATTACAGCAATAAGCCACCACTCCCTGACCTGTATGACTGACTAGTGTGGCTGCTTTGCCTTCTGATCTTCAGGCAAGCTTTATTTATTAAAGCATAATATACCACAATATATGTCCATGCATTAGGTGATTCAAGGAAAGTAAGCATATTTTCAAGAAGAAATTCCATTAATGAAGAGAAAGTAGTCTACTTCCTAAAATTACATTTTACAAATTTAGTTTTAAAACAACCTTCTACATTTGTTTTTAATGAGTCTATTATAAAAGAAAAACCTAAAATACAGAAAAATCTATTCATTTCATTTCAATGCTATTACCTTAGCAGTTAAGTTCCCCAATTAGGATTTTTCTATTTCTTCCTAAATGAGATTATTCATTACTCTTCATTTCTAAGAGAGACTATAATTTATAACACTCAGTTTATAGTTGCTGCTATTTTTATTTTTACTTCCTCAACAAGATGTGCTGATATCGTACATGCTCATTCAAGAACATTTTTCATTTCAGAAATAAGAGCCCAGGTTTCTTAATTCTCAATTCATTTTTCAACTATGTACATGTATGTGGTACACATCCTGTTACTGTCCTTATAGACATATACACAATCTTGTGTTATGGATTTGTTAAGTGTTCTTAGAAAGATTGCCTTGTCAAGTATAAAGATGAAGAAATTACATTAAGATTCAGAAAAGTTTATGGATCATTTCTTTGAAGCATTCAGTTATGTGTATTAACTTCATCTCCCCACCAGGCTGCATTTTACTTTGTGAAATAAATAATAAAATACTGATAATATAAAGTAATAACCAAACGGTAAGTCTTGTCTAATTACCTGTTCCTGAAAGTGGAATGAGGTAATATTAATTCTTGTTCTTTAACTTGCAAGAGCAATCTAAAGAAAATATTATAATACAATAACTGATGGGTCCTTGACTAAAAAATAATTACCTTTCATTGGAGGTATCATATGTCATTATCCACACTTTTTAAAGTAAATCATATATGATCATTATTATGTATAATTTCCCTCTGGGAATAAATTTAGTATTGAATAATCATATAAATGTGCATTTATATTTCACATCAAGATGCATTTTTCTAAAAACAAAATATGGAATAATAACATGAACATGCATGATAAAATGAGAAACCATGGTTTTATATGATTGTTAATAATAATAATGAGCTCCAACTTACTATATTACTTATTTTTCTCATTGGGATCACATATTTGACAAAGACAGTGTAAGGATGGATCCTAGTTTGATGAAATCCAAGCCATCATCTCTGGGAAATGGAGGCAAAGGGGTGAGGCAGCTGGTCACATTGCACCCTCAAGTCATGAAGCAGTAAACAATGAATACTGGTACTCAGCTGGCTTCTTCTTTTATATGCGGTTTGAGACACCACTCCACTGAATGGCATCATCCACACTGAAGGGATATATTAGATATCTCATTACTGTAACAAAATGCATTCAAGAACTGGAAGAAGGAAATATTATCTTAGCATACTGCACAACACTAATCTCAGCACTCTGACAGACAGAGGTATATTTTCATGAGTTCACAGTCAGCCAGGTTATATAATGATACCTCTCCTCAAATAGAAGAAGAAGGAAGACAAGACAAAGGGAGAGGAGGAGAAGAAAGAAAAAAAGAAGAGGTTGAAGAGAAGGAGAAAAGAGAACGGGGAAGAGAAGAAGGCTTGGAATACCATAGGATGCAGTGGCCAATACCAGGGAAAGTATAGTATCTGAAAGAGGAGGTGACAGTCAAATTTGATCACAGACATTAATGAATGTTAATGCTCAGTTTTCTTCTTTTTTCACATAGTCAAGGACCCCAGCCAAAGGAATGGTGCTGACCATGTTTAGATCAACTTTTCCCATCTCAACATAATCTAGATGAGCCCCAACAGAAATTCCCAGGGTCTAACCCAATCTAAATGTTCATTCACAGATGCAGGCTTATGAGTTAGATAAACCTTTGTTTGTGTGTTTGGGTTTTTCAAGTTGATTATTAATATTATCTTTCACAGTACAACTTATCATTTGTATTAAACCAACTTATAAAATTCTACACAGACATGTCCAGACCTTTGACTCTCAATTATTCTAAATACTATAATATAAACAATATTAAGAATCACAAATCCAACCCTAGTCAGTTTAAAACCTAGCTATTTCAGCTTTAGTCAAAATCTCATATTCCCTTCATATATGAACTCAAGGACAACTAACTCATAATGTAACAATTTCAAAATTCCTCATAATATTTAATAGTACTAGATACTGCTGAAAAGTTCAAAGACCAGAGTATCTTCAGAAATTGTAGGTAATCTTTTTTATTCCTTTAAACATAATTTCTTTATTGAATCTTTGGGAATTTCATATCATGCACCCTAATTCTACTCAATACCCAGTCCCTCTACATCCTCCCCTCATCCCTGCTGTACCCCCACAAAGAAAATTTTAAAAAATCAAAACAAAGCAAACAAACAAACAGCTCTCATTAGAATTCTTATTTTTAAGATTTATAAGACTGATATTCAATAATAAACGTTTTACTCAAAAATAGAGGAACGATAGTAAAGTAAGGGATGATCAACCAAAGCAAGACATAATAATCATAGTAAATAAAACACCAAATCTGGAAGTTCCATGTCTGGAATGTGAGGCCTATAATGGAATCATCTAGCTTGTAAAAGTCATGTGTAGCTCTGCAGCATACAAGTCTTTTTCTTTGCCTGGATCCCATTGCATCAGGTCTGAACTTTCCTTTGCTCCTGGTGTCTCTGATGTCTTAGGGTCTCTATCGCAGCTTAGTCTTTACATTCAGCTTCCAGCAATGACATGTTAGTGCTTTCTTACAAGAAACCCATCCTGCCACAGAGACTTTCTCCTGCAAGGAGCTTTGATAGTTCCACGGTAGCTCTATCTTGCAGTTTTCATTCCAGCAAACCGTGTCATTTGGATGATGGTGCCAGATTCTGCTAAAAACTCATGGGTTATTCTGACCTTCTGCGATCACAGTTGCAACAGATGGTGTGTAAAGCCTGGGAAAGCACACACTTTCTTACGTGGTTGTAGAACAGCAGAGAACCTCGTCATTGGCATTTTCAGTTTGGACTCTTCTGTATCATAATATGCATTATCCTACGATGGAGAGGACTTTACCTCATATTACCTTTCTATCATTATACTGAAGAGACAAGGTTTCTCTTTAGCAGTCCTGAGCACTTTAGTATTATGACTGCTCACACATAATCCTTCTTTTTGGCAGCTATAACATGTTCGTTTCATTTTCTTTCCAAACATCCCAGTTTTAGAATGTTCCCTCCTTCACTGTGGCTTTATATAAGAACTGTGAGCCACATCCATGCTGCAGGTTGAATGGTATCCTGTTTAGAAATTACTTTTGTCAGAAGTACGCTGTTCATTTTGATTTCTGCTTCCTTTATGTCTCAGGAAACGTAGATCATCATCCATTATCCAAAAGAACCAAGATTCTAATGTTAGCATTTCTCTAGGCATTCTGGTCCTCCAAACCCTCATCATCATTGTCCCCAAAGCTGTTCTTATTGTCTTCTCATCCCTTCTCTAAACCAATTCCAACAGCCCACAGAGGCTGTTGAGTTTATTACAGTAACTGCTTCACCTTACATTGCTAACTTTCTGCATTAGTTTTCTCTATTCTGTGACAAAATGTCTGACAAAAGCTCACTCGTAAGGATGGAAATGGGGGATCATCATGTGGCTGATACAGTGTGGTTAGAGAAGAAAGCATATGGTCACGTTGTACTCAATGCAGGAAGTAGAGAGCGGTGAAAAATTCTGTCAGTTAATGTTTCTTCTTTTCATGCTGTCTGATACTCTAGTGCATGGTTTGGAGTTCTCCATAGCTAGAGTGGGCTTTCCTGTGTCAATTAATACAAATCTAGAGAATATACCAGGGATATACCAAGGAAATGTTACCAAGTGATTTTTAGTCCTAAAATAGGCTTGCAGTGGATACTAAGCATTATGCATATATGTTATCTGTTGTATCCTGGAATAAATATGAAAAGAAAGTTAATAAGTGAAAAAACTTTCCTACACCTCTCCATTATTTTAAATGTTCTTAAAAATACATTCTGAATTAGTATGTTAACAAGTTTTTGAACTGGAAAATCTAAAATTTTTGCACACATTTGAAAAATTAATGATTTACTAACCACCCATTAATGAACATAAGACAGTGAATCAATTTCATAGGGTACAAAAATGAAAAAATGAAGTAATTTATCTGTACCACACTGTCACCAACTTGCTAACACTACAGCCTCCTAGGCAGTTCAGGTGGTATAATCACTGTTTCCTTGTTTTCAGAATGTGTGAATCTTTCAGGATAGACCACACAAACAGACACCTACACACACACACATGCATGTGAATAAGGGGATTTATGAGACATATTACTAATAGGTAGAGCTGATCTTCCAATGATCATAATTTCTAATCGATGAAGATGAATAATTTTTGGTATATTCCCCATTTACATTATTTCTGAGGAACCCCAGAAAGTCAGAATCTTCTGTAATATGTTGGATGTCATGACTCCTGTGATGAAGTACTAAATATCATATTTAACATAAGAAAGAAGCAAACTTTTGACTATACAGGCAGTCCCCTCCTCTGTAATGGTTTCACATTAACAGATTCACAGCACATTTTATATTTGTGTTTGATAAATATGTCTGAGAAATGGGAAGGCTAGTGACACCAATTTTAGTTGCCACTGGCACATGCATAATCCAGACACTCCTAACAAAGGTAGTCCTTTCCATAAAACTACTTTTGTAAGTCAAAAAAGTAGATGATTGACTTGAACTAAATATAATCCTTTAGTGATGAAATCTTGTTGCAGTGATCTAAATACTTAGAAATATATACTTTACTGACTCAGGAAAGAGGGCGAAAAAATATCTTTCAGGTGGCCTCTGAGTGGGCAGTGGACCTATTTCCGAGTCTCCACAGTTTTTTTTGTTTGTTTGTTTTTATGATTTTTTTCCGAAGACCATGATACAAAAGCAGGTGTTGGAAATTGGGTGTACTTATTGTAGTTTGACTGAAAGAAAAACAGTAGTAATCTGTATGGAAACAAACCTTCCTGGGGTTGTTGATGGGTATCTACTGAGCAAGAAAACTGTGATTTGGGTGGAAACAGTTCATATTGGGCTAAGAAATAGGAGCTTAATTGATTTTTACAAACATTTACAGATTTAAGGATTTTTACAAACATTTACAGATTTAAGGATCACCTACAGATTTAAGGATCACCTACAGAACATACACCTAGATATAGTAAATTTACAGTATTGGCCCACTATATTGACCCGGGATATTTTTTACATAATAATGTGGAAAAAGCCTTTTGCTCTGTTAGTCTCTCATCTCTATGCCTGCTAGAGTTTTAAATGTTTCCTGACAATCAAATAGTGTTGGGGTTCCTATAGATATCATGGCAGGCCGAGAAACAAACCACAAAAGAGTTGAGAATGAAACTTGGCTAAACCCTACTTAATCAGCAGGCTGGATCAAACTTCTACAGAATCTACTGGCACTCAGTTTATTGCCAGTATAATTAAAAGCAGTACAATTTGATAAAGAGTTTAGAGGCACCAATCATTCCCATTTCAGGTTTTTCAAGCAACACTCGTTCTAATTCTAGTATACAATAAAGCTTAATTTGGGACGTCATAGAAACTCCTTGGCAAAGTGTATATGACCATGAAGATAGATTCTATAACTAATAGACCTAGAATCTAGTATGGTCTCTGACCAAGGTAGCATAGAGGTCAGTAAGCTTTCAGGTACATGTGACAATATTCCCTAAGGGCGGGTTCTATTAGCTGAGAGCTAAAGATAAATGTCTAATGAATGAGAGTTTGGAATAAATATTTTTGGGGATTTGGTGTGAGGTCTGTCTCTACAGATAGCAAAAGCTAGGTGAGATTTGAATTTACAGATAGCAACACGTAGGTGAGCTCTGCCTCTACAGATAGCAAAGGTTAGAAGTTTGTTAAAAAATATCCACTCTCAGCCTTCTGGGCAGAAAAGTAAGTACCTCAAAGTTGCCATGTACCTGGATAAAAATGGTCCTCCATTCCCCAGCAACAATCAATTGCCAATAGCTCCTCTACTAGGGGTGGTACTCCATGAGCTACTTCCCCTTTAATGTTGTGGTTTTGATGTCTTGATCATGTGCAGAACATGTGTGAGCAATCATAGCCTTGTGAGCTCAAGTCTGCAACAGGCCTGCTGTGTCTGGCAAGACAGTTTTGTTGCAGATGTTAACTGCCTCTTAAAATATGTCTTTCTCCTTTTCTGTGATGTTTCTTGAGCCTTGTAGAGGGTAGTGAGCTTGACATTCCACAGTTTCTAATTCTGTATGTTAACCATTCTGTATCTCTGTAATAATCACCATCTGCTATAAAAAAAAAATGTGCTTTTCTAATGAGGAGAAACTCACCAGAAAAACTTCTATATCTGATAAACATATTCATCAAAGTAGCAGAATATAAAATTAACGTAGTAAAATATGTAACTTTCCAGTAGCAGTGACAAACATGCCAAGAAAAAAATTGTATGCATAATACCTTTAAAAAGATCTTGAAATAGGCCTGATTGCGAAAATATAAGACTTCTCAGAATTCTAATTAAATTGAAAATTATTACATTTGTCCCATGCTTGAAAATAATAAATGGATACAAAAAGGAAGAACAGTAATCTTCTGGACACATTTGGAACATAGTGAAAGTCATGGTAACAAAAGAAATGTGGGTCCTCTTTCACCTGCTCATTGGAAGACATGAGTACTTATGAGTACAATCCCAGTACTGTTGCACAGAGACCCCTGTCTCAAAACAAATGCCCTTGCCCATCATCATTGTTAGTGAAGAATATACACAAACCTGAAATCAGAGAACTGAAGAATGAAAGCAAAACCTCTTGGCAGATTCTACACTTTGATCCTGCCTACACTACAGGCAAAGTCCAGACTACAGGAGCACAGAAGGAACATAGCAGTAAGTAGTGGGGGTGAAGAAACTAGGTATTTCATAAAGTTCTGTGCTTTGATCTGACTGTACAAGCATTCTCGGCATCTTATTCTCATCTTGACCTTGGAATAATCTGGTAAGTAAACTATCTTTTCCCACATATAGTCAACCTACATTGGTGTAGGGACAGTGTAGGGAACCTGTATCTGTAACAATGCACAATGATTCTATAAATAAAACTTGAATAAAATAATGTGAATATGATAAAATAGAAATGAAAAAATGTGTAGAGAAATCTTACTAGAGATATTTTCATCTTTAAAGAACAAAAAGATTCCCCCACACATAGTTATTCCATATCTAATACCCACCTAGTCAGGAAGATATAATATATGCAATGTTGGTTCTATAAGATTATAATGCCTGGTGATGTTATGTGTTCTTACCCTGATCAAACAACGATATTAGCACATTTGAAAGATCACCTAATAACAGATTTCTTCGAGTGTTTGTCTATCATTAAATGTTGCATAGGTTTATTTGTTTGTTTAATTTATATGTAGACAAAATACTAGCTAAACTGAGAGCAAAATGTTGGGAAATACATAAGACAAGTAAAAATTAATTATTCTGGAAGAAAAAATAGATATATTATGACAGGGGAGAATTAAATGCCATTATGGTATTCTAGGGAAAAATATCATGTTAACAGACAGAATTATTAGTGTTATTTCTCATCTATATAACTTGAAATGTCATCTGATAGTATAGAAACAACTTTCGTGATATGCTGTTGAATGGAAGTTATGAATTATGCCATTTCAGTAATTTTTAATTCTTATCTTACAAAGACTTGTGTTATTTTCAATCCTATAATTAAGGCATACATACCCATTCCTTTCTTTATGCTTTTATCTTTCTTTCTTCCAAATCTTCTTGAATTTAGTGATCCAATTTTCTTCCCATCCCTCTCATAACTGCTTCCTTATAATCATTTTGCTAACTACTCATTACACTTATATGGACATTATGTATTTACATTTTCCCATAGTTTATTGCTTTTCCTAAACTCCTGCACCATATCACACATCATCACAATTATATAACAGTAAGATAGTAATTTTAAATTTTTACATTGGAAGTTTTACATTTTAAGCACATTTTAATTTTTATTGAAATAAGGCCTCAAGAAAGAAGGAAAATCCTTTTGAACATGTCGATATCAGTCAGGCAGTGGTAGTGTATGCCTTAAATACTGGACAGGCAGCAAGAGCTAGATTGAGTATAAGGTCGACAGAACAAGTTTCAGTACAGCCAAAGATGTTACATAGAAACTTCTGTAGTGTGATGGGCTGGGCTTCTTGGGGTTTTTGTCCCACCCAGTCCCCCAGTAGTTTAGTCCCAGAAAATATCACACAGAGATCCCCATAAGTTATAAAACTGATTAGCCCACTAGCTCAGGCTTCTTATTAGCTTGTGTAGCTTATATTAACCCATTATTCTTATCTATGTTGGCCACATGGCTTGGTACCTTTCTCAGTGGGGTAGGTCACATTTTACTTCTTCGGTGCTCTAGGCTGGACTGGGGAAACAGCTTCCTTCTTCCCAGAATACTCTTGTTCTCACTGCCCCAACTCTAGTTCCTGATGGAGGAAGATCATTGGCTAATAAAGAAACTTCCTTGGCCCATTTGATTGGCCAGCCTTTAGGTGGGTGGAGTAAACAGAATAGAATGCTGGGAAGAAGAGAAGTGAACTCAGATGCCATGCTTCTGCTCTCCAGGGCAGACGCGATGCAGCCAGCCGCCAGGTCAGACATGCTGAATCTTTCCCTGTAAGACTGGTGCTACACAGACTATTAGAGATGGGTTGATCGGGATATGAGAATTAGCCAGTAAGTGCTAGAGCCAATGGGCCAGGCAGTGTTTAAAAGAATACAGTTTGTGTGTTGTTATTCCGGGGCATAAGCTAGCCAGGCTATGGGGAGCTGGGATGGCAGGAACGCAGCCCGCAGCTCCCCACAACAACTTCTTGTCTGGTTGACCAGCCTATACTTTCTGCCTGGCTAATCAGTGTTTATTTAAAACATGGTTGACAGAATACAGACAATTCTCCCGCACCAAACACCCTATCAGAAAACAAAACAAAATTTAAAAAAGAAAATGTTATATCTAAGCTTATTCTAACAAATTTCATAGAAGTGCTCAAAACCCAAAAGATTCTAGGAAAAAGTTAAAAACAAGACAAATTATAAAATGTGTGAATGAAGACAAATAACTTTTAGCAATGATAATATACTTTGATGAATATATGGGTTAGAAGAGATTATCAGGGCATGACTCACATATGAGCTAAAAAATATCTTACATTTCTCAGTCTTGGGTTTCTAAGTAAGAACCATGGGAGTAAGTAGTCAAACAAAGCCTCAGTTTCCTTCTAGATTCAGCAAAAGAAGAAACTGCACATACACATATGCACACATGGAGATTCTGTATACCTCTGTAACTACATGTGTGCATGTGACTTGGTGTATTCTCAAGATGTATAATGAGATAAATCTGAAAGATAAAGAAGAGAAAGGCTGTAGTCATTGGAGTAAATTAGTGTCATGCAGATAAAATGAAAATGGAAGAAGCAGAGCCATTGCAGTGGGAATTTAGACTAGATGATACATAGATTGTGTCAGAGGTATGACCAAATCAAGGAAAATTTACAACCAATTTATTAGTACTCCTTTGTAATGCCTATATGTTTCCTTGGAAAACATGCATACTTTACCAAAACCAGTTCAGTTAAAATTAAGGACTCTCCTAAAAGTGTAAGTGATTATTCAAATTATGTTGAAATACATCATTGGAAAATAAGCATGAGAGGAGATGCTCCAAAGGGATTGTAAAATTCTAAAGCTGTCGTTAGGAAACCCTTTAAGAGATATGTCATGCTGTTTTTGGAGTTGAAGCCGATTAAGGAAGAACAGGGGAGTAATGCATCTCGTTTAGTAGGTCTTCGAAACAGAAGCATTTTAAGCAGCCAATAAATCAAATGCTGGACACATGTAATCCATGAAGAAGTATGCCAGCGTTTTAGAGTCACGGAGACGAGCTAGTGGTGATGTGATCAGCACTAATGTGGTCTTGGAAACTTTAGGAAATCATGTATCTAAGACTTCCAATTTGTGACTGGAGAATTTAGCTTAGGAGAAGCAGGATGAGAAGGCAGGGACAACATCTAGCCATAGGGCATTAACTTCAGGTATTGAAGTAGAAGTGATATTCTTTTGAATGCAATTTCATTCCCATTTATGAATATGATTTATATTTAAGCATTGGTGAACCTGGATACCAATAGAGACACAATAACTTTTTACAAATACGTATATACACATATACATATATGTACATATATGTAGCATGAGTTCTAACTGGTCTTGATAATAAAAATCTTGATACAGTCAGCTATCAGTACTGAAAGCTGAAAGTTCAGAGAAGCAGAGCAGCCAGACATTAGTTCTTACCTCTACTTCAAATCAAAGGGGCAATCCTGTATCTACAAATTTTCAAACTCAGCACTGTCTCTTTGAAACCTCAGAGCTGTTTCTTCCTGCCTTATAATCCTCTCTCCACCCAACCATAGCCCTCCTCTCTCTGCCTCAATAGGGCTGGGATTAAAAGTATGCGATCCCAAGTGCTGGAATCATGTTTGGGTGAACTGTTTTTCTTTTAGACTGGATCAGTTTTATGTAGCCCAGGGTTGCCTTGAACTCGCAGAGATCCATCTGTCTCTGTCTCCTAAGTCCTTTTAAAGGTGCTCATCACCACTGCCTGGCTTCCTGGCTACCTAGTGGCTTAGCTCTGTACTCTAATCTTCAGGCAAGTTTTATCTGTAAGATCACAAAGAAAATATCACTCTATATATGTACAAGCAAAAGCTGTGGACTCATTACTACTTCATCTGCTTTCTCCACTGAGAATCGTGTTCTGTGAAAAGCAAAGCCCTAAAGCTCTTTTTCAGGTGGGAGAAATAAACAGCATGCAGTTTGTGGTTCCATCTGTGCTCTCTCTTTCTACAAAGCAGGTTTCTTTAATAAAATCAGAGAAAGGTAGGCTGTTCAGTCCTTAATCAAGATCAAAGGAAGGACAGGACCCATTTTTATTGAGCTGATGGGACTGGGAAGCAAAGCTGGATTTAAGCTGCAGTAGAACGGAAATATTCTCTAAGAACATGTGCAATTGCTCCACAGAAAGGCAGTCTGCTCAAGAAGAGCACACACTGACTGAAAACCTAAGAGATATCTGCTGTAGTTACAGCTCTGCCACTTATTCCTAGGTTAAGATTTTCTTAGTCTGGGGACTTTGTTGTCTGATTTGAAATATAGAATGGTTCTTCAAAATGGCATCTAATGCTCCATTTGAGTCTAGTATTCTATTGAATGAAATGTTTGTTCCATGAAAGGAAGTGTTAATTCACTCTTTATACTCAAAAGACAACATTAAAGTCTTATGAAATTGCACACACACACATACACACACACACACACAAACAAACATACACATACAGACATAGAGAGAGACAAGCAAGAGGTGTGTGTTATTTGCTCAGGACACATTCACCATTGTCATACCTAGATAATAAAGTGAGAAATCAGATAACATATACATTTTAAATTTGGGTTAGAATGTTGTAAATATTTAAATAAAAGATGAAAGGCTTTACAGTTAATGGAAAAGGAACCTAAACAGATTCTACAATTGGTGCATCGTGATTTCTCACACTGTTTGATATGACATTTCAGCTCACACACAGTAATAAGGAGACAAGTCAAGTAAAATAGAATCTAAATTAATAAGGATAACTGACTTTTATTACACATACGTTTAACACTACTTTATCTAGAAAAATGTTAATATTACTTATGTAAATTAAACTCTAATGCATCCAGAGTACACATGACCATAATGGGGTAACAAATGTGATAAAACCAAATTCAATCTTTTTTTTTTTTTTTTTGGATTTTCGAGACAGGGTTTCTGTGTAGCCTTTTGGTTCCTGTCCTGGAACTAGCTCTTGTAGACCAGGCTGGCCTCGAACTCACAGAGATCCGCCTGCCTCTGCCTCCCAAGTGCTGGAATTAAAGGCGTGCACCACCACCGCCCGGCCACCAAATTCAATCTTAAATCATGTATAATTAGGAAACTCTAAAAGCAAAACAAAAAGATAACTAGAAAAAATTTACTCATGGCAAATAGAAAGCTCCATGTGTCTAAGAATGCAGAGAGAAACATTACAGTAAAGTGAAGCACAAATTCATGTGTATCAGGTCTACAGAAAAAAAAGGTTTATCTGAAACTGTGGAGGCTTTTCTTTAATACAAGAATACTATTCAAGATATGTTTGTGTGTGTGTGTAGACATATATGCACATACACATGTACATTTAAATAACCATCTTACATATATTTTGCAATACATATATATTCCTACAGCTCAGCAGTTAAGAGCACTGCCTGATCTTCCAAATGCCCTGAGTTCAATTCCCAGCAACCACATGGTGGATTACAACCATCTGTAATGAGATCTGGGGCCATCTTGAGGAAGAGACCTGATCAGTTATCCTCATTAACTTAGACCGTGAAAAACAATATGGGCAAGTTCAACAAAACCGCCACATGTGGGCTGTCCATGCATACTTCACCATTGCCAGGATACAAAAAATAATCTAATATTAAAACAGATATAATCACCAGTGTCAGACAGGATTATCATGTCTTGAAATTTTAATAATATTTTGCTTCATAAGTCAAGTGATCCTTGATATTTATGTAAAATACAATGGTCACATAGGGACTGACACAAACTTTCATACAAGTCCCTAATGTTTGCTGGATTTCCTCTAGTGTAACTGTGAACATTCATGGCCTCTGCAGTTGACATAAGGCTTTCTACTCTCTTCTGTCTCACAGCTCATCATCTCCATTGAATAAAGGCAGAGATGGGCAAACCGTTGCCTATCCTTCATCAAGCCTTGTCAATTCCTTTGCCAACCTGAAAATTTGTTTCTTGCTAAGACTTCTGTTATTCTAATTCCAAGATTAGAGTAATTCCTCTGGTTTCTTTTTTTGGTATCTTATATTTTTTCTGTCATGGAATTGTTTAGCTGGTTTTTGATATACGTCAAGACAGCTATTCATCCTTCTAGTGTTTAAATTCCATAAGTGAGTTTGGTTGATCTGCATCATCACTGCTGCCCCTATGAGAAGAGAGCCCACAAATATTTGATGAATATTCTGTATATACAGAGTGATATAAAGCACAGAGTATATAAAACTACTTGATGTGGGATTCCCCTCTGTACACTGTGAATATCATTGGTTAATAAAGGAACTGCTTTGGGCCTATAGCAGAGCTATAGGGGAACAGAGCTGGGGGGAGGAAACTAGATGGAGTGCTGGGAGAAAGGAGGCAGAGTTAGAGAGAAGCCATGGAGCTGTTGCCAGAGACAGATGTGCTGAAATTTGTTGGTAGGCCATGACCTCATAGTGATGTACAGCTTAATGGAGATGGGTTAAATTAAGATGTAAGAGATAGCCAATAAGAAACCAAGAAGTGATTTAAATAATACAGTTTCTGTGTGATTATTTCGGGGTTAAGCATCCAGGAACTAACTAGCGACCTTACTCCAACAAATTGCCAGAGACAGATGCTAGGAACTTTACCCAGTATACCACAGCCACATGACAATACAAAGAGTAATGGAGATGGATTAAATTAATAGGTAAGAGTTACACAATAAGAATCTAGAGCTAATGGACCAAACAGTATTTTAAATAATATAGTATCTCTGTCTTTATTTCGGGGCTAAGCATCCGGGGACTAACTAGCAGCCTGCTCCTTCTACAGCTAATGTCAAGTAAGATCTGAGAATCCTGAAACTCAAGTCTCAGGATATGATTGTTTTGATTTTCATTTCTGATAACAGTATAGTTGTCATAAATTAGACAGTGAAAATAGTGATAATGAAGAGAAATTAAAAATCCAGAAAAGGCAATGCATCCTAGTTGTTACTAACCACAGACAATAGTTGTCATGTAGCTATAACTGGCAGAACTCTAGGGTAGAGAGGAGAAAATGAACAGTTTGATGATGTGACTGTTCTCTTAACGAGTTATTTTTTTAAACTTATAAAATCAATTTTTATTCATACAGCATATTTTATTATATTTCTCATCCCCTAAAATAAGATAATATGGTATCACACAAAGCACAGTTTGAAATTAAAATGACCACCAATATTTTAGAGAAATAAAAAAGGAAATTATGTTAAAACTAGGTTCTTTGTAGTTTTGATGTTTAAGTTTGTATTTTAGAAAGGAATTTACATAAAGTAAGGTAACACAAATTTAGAAAGTGAATCTACTAGAATATTAAACCTCTTTCCTATGGAGTCTCCAAGATGAATCCTTTATAGTATTTACTGGACATTTGCCAGTTTGACATTTTAGCTTTTAGATATCAGGAACATCCCAGTCTTAAGTTGTATTTTTAAGTGGGTGCTAAAAGGCTAACTGTCAACTACTTAGAGGTCTTTGAATGACAGGAGTGTTTCTTTGTTGCCAATCAATTATAATAAGCAACAAATACAATTCTACTGTTTCTAAGCTACTAGTATAATTCCATTCAAAAATGTGGCCTTCTGGATTTTCTTTTCGAGTATTTTTTCTTCTTGTCCTAAAACATCACTTTGGACTTTCTAAATCACATGACAGATGCAAAGACCTACTCTCAGAAATGGTTCTTAAGTCTTCAACCATCAGCATAAAAACCAGACACACTAAACCTTTCCTCATTATTCTTGTCAGAGGAACTTAGGGTTTTCTCTTTCTAGCATGCTAACTCTGATCACTGCCATGTTTTCTGAAATCCCACACATTCTTAAAGATACAATACAAAATTTACTTCCCTATAAAACTATCTGCTACTTCCATGGGGTCGGGAGAGAGAGCATTATGAACATTTTTTGTTCTTAGAGTACATAACTCTACCAAGGACTCACTTCCCACTGTCACGAATTTTGAAAAATTTATCACATTATACTGTGAACTGTTTGAAACAAAAGCCCAACTCTTAATCATTTTTATCTTCTTGTAAGACTTATCACTTTTCTCTTCGAACATAAAAAGAGCTGGATAAGTACTGGCTGCTTCTCTTTGACAGCAAACTCTTGTCTCTTCCCGAAACTTTATAGATGACTATAAATAAAGCAGTAAGATGCAGTGTCTCTAAACAAGTAAGTGCATGAATAAATTAGCTTCCTTTTCTTTTTTTAGGAAGTAAATCATTTCCAATTTTAGACATTCACTGTGATATCTATATTCAGTGCTTTATTTCTTTTTTTCAGATGATCTTCCTGTTGAAAAACTTTATTCCTGCTTGTGTAAGTTGGTTTTTGTTTGTTTTTTTGTTTTTTGAGACAGGGTTTCTCTGTAGCTTTGGTGCCTGTTCCGGAACTAGCTCTTGTAGACCAGGCTGGCCTCTGCCTCCCAGAGATCCGCCTGCCTCTGCCTCCCGAGTGCTGGGATTAAAGGCCTGTGCCACCACCGCCCGGTCTGCTTGTGTAAATTGAAGAACTCCCCACCTCCCACTTCCTTGGGAAGTTCCAAGAAATTAAAATACAACAATTTAGGACTCTTTAGTTCTAAATTGTTGTATTTAAATTTCTTAGAACTAATAAGGAACTCTTTAGTTCAGTTCTAAATTGTTGTATTTCAATTTCTTAGAACTTCCCAAGGAAGTGGGAGGTAGGGAGTCGTCTTCTTATTTTTATTTGTGTGTTTCAACCTCTTTACTCTTCAAATATGTTCAATAATGCAGTAATGATAATTAGATGGAAAATATCTGATAGATGGAATCTCAATAGCCAATGAGATTTTATATAACATTGACATTGTTGTGTTATCTTCTTCATTATTCTCTTTAACATCTTCTAATTCAATAACATGACTTTAGGAGAATTTCAGTTTTACTACATACAATTAATTTCAAAGTGTTATTAAACAACAACCAGAAAAGAACAGAAGACAAAAGAGTTTGAAGTAATTTATTCATATTGATACAATATTTCATGAGAATAAAAAATGACCCTAGTGCTTAATTAACAAATATTTGTGGAATGAATAAATCATGAACTCATTTCTTTTGTATCTTAAATTTCCCATCTCTTAGCTGGGTATGGTGGTGCATGACTGTAAAGTCAGCAATGTGGAGGCAGGTGCAGGCAAATTTCTGCGAGTTCAAGGCCAGCCTAGTAAACTAGTTATGGGGACAGTCAGGGCTGTTATACAAAAAAGCCCTGCCACAAAAAAATAAAACAAATAACTGACTCTTGAACTCTTGAAATTCTGCTTTAATGATCTTCCCTGGTAAATGTTAAGTCATTGAAACAAACAAAAGGATACCATGTGTTTTTCTAAAATTCTCGAAAACACCAAGAGAACATACAAAGTACTTACAGTCATGTTAAATCCTGGAATATTTTATCTCACTCTTCTGTAATTTCATTCCTTCACTCACATTACTGCTTAGATTCACATAGACACTTTAGCTAAAGAAATATAAATTTGAGAGTCACATGGACCTCATTTTCCAAACAAAACTAAAAAAAAATAAAAATAAATAACAAGAAATTAGAAAGTTGCAAATTGGTCCATAGTTGAGGATTCAAGATATTGTGATTAGGTTACAATCAGAAGATGTCAGTTCTAAAATAAGAGAGCTAGAAAGTGAGCTAGATAAACTGAAGACTGAGATGGTGGTTTACAAATAGGTTCTTAGTCATTAGTAGTACCAATGGTCTATATTTATGGGCAGTCTGAGTGGATTAGCTTCTAAGGTTTTAATGGTTAGTCTCATGGAGGGACAAAACTTTCCGCTAACAGCAATTGTTCTTGAGATTTAATATGCCAGAGAAAGAAACGAGAAGTTTCCCTTTTTTGGATATTTTAGTATGAACTCAGAATGCAGGTGAAGGTATTTTGTTTCCTAAGTGTTTGACTTAAGAGATAGGGATTGGAGGAAAGTTGATCTTTTGTCTAACTTCAGCATATTCCAGAAAGGAAGATACACATACCTTTTCAGGTGTTGTTACTCAATATTTTTAGAAAAGCGTCTTGGGAAGAAAGAGTTTACGTTGGCTTACAGTCTTTTTGGTGAGGAAGGGAAGGTAGCAAGCAGGAAAGTTTCAGAGCAGGAGAAGAGTGGCTGATCACACTGAATCTGAATTCAGGAAGTAGGTAGAGACAGAAATATAACCAAATTCCACCTCACTTTTCACTGTCCAGGATCCTGACCAGGGAATAGTCCTTCCTACAGTGTGAATGACTTCTTACCTCAATACAATCATAATATTTCATTACAAGGATGCCCAGAGGTCTGTCTCCCAGTGATCACTAGCTTTAGTCAAGTTGATAATAGATTAATGACTACAAAATGTAACAGAGAATTTAAATGAAAGTAACATATATCAAATGGAAATACAAAAATTAATATTCATAAATTATTGCTTATTACTTCAGAATACTTCTGTTTTCTGGATATTTTTCTAACCCTTGATCATATCAACTGCATGTCACCTTAAATATATTGAAATTATGACAGTTGATTCTCTTGCTTTCAGAAGCAAGTTACATGTGAAAGCAGTAGGTATAGATACAAAGAAAAATTGTAACATACTCACAAATATAGTTACACATATGCACACACATGCATGGGAACTTAGTTGAACAACAACTGAAGACAAACACCATCATGCTTAAGTGTGTTTATTTTTGTGATGTATTGCATAATAGTAGTAAAAGTGTATAATATGCTCTGCCTTTATCTTTTTTGTCTTTGACATGAAATACTTGATTCTCAATAAAAATGTACTTAAAAATACTTTAATAGAGTAAATTTCTGATGTTCCCCATTGTCTCTCTACCAGATTAGAAATACCAGCCTTAGAAACTCGGGTGTAATTTTCAGAAAAAAAAAAAAATTAGACGTTTATCCATGAAGCAAGTTCATTCTTTAACCTACTGTTCTCAAAAGTTTAGTTAATTGAGGGGTTTGTGTGTTCCAAGAACTGAGTATACAATAGTAATTTAATAAATTCTATCCCTGACATTTGGAGACCTTGAAGTCTCGTGGAATAATTGTGTTCACAGTCAACATTAAAATATCATTTTGATACTCCAGTAGCTGAAGTTTTATTGTTTCCCATATGGTTTTATCTCCTCAGATTGGTTTGGAAGTTTGATTAGGAAAATTAAACTACAATTTTGTTACCTTGCATAGCAGTTATACTTTGACATAATTTTATTCATTTAAAACGTTTTCAGAGTAGATACTAATAACTGGTCTAATGTCAAGAAGAATTTCAATTAGGTAATTTGTTTCTCTCATATTACACACTCAGTCCATTACAGAATTATGTTGGCTTTGTCTTCAAATTACATATGGAATTTGACCACTTTTTATGGTCTTGACTATACTCCTTGCTGAGGTATCATATACGTAAGATTGGTGCTTTAGGAAGCTTCCAAACATCCATTGTGTATACCTCTGTCAACCATCATTACATACTGCCAGAATGATCCCTTTTAAAGCGAGTGATGACATAGGCCACAAATTTACACTTGTAAATATGGTGCTGAAAAGGCAGAGTCAAAAATCAGCTGAGTTTGAGATCAAACTGGGCTACACTGTGAGTGTAAGACCATTCTCAGCTATATAATAGTACTTTGTCTTCAAAAATAGCACACACACACACACACACACACACACACACACAGCAAAACTCAAAGGAGAGAGGAAAAACTTCTATCTAGATCCATGGAGCACTTCCCCCATTGTTCCGCTTAGACTGGTTTCAAATCTTTCCAGTGGCTCTAAGGTTCTGCATCACAGAAACTAATCTGGTTTACCTGCTTTCATGTTGAATTTACTCCTGATATTTCAGCCCTATGTCACTCCATCCACAGTGTGACTTTGCTTGCCCTGTTATTCCATTGTATCTTTGCCTTCCCAGTTTCCTCTATGTTGTGCTACTCTTTCATCCAAAGATTTTTTAAGCTGTTTATTGATAGCATATTAACACATACTGTCTTCCGTTATTAATATTTTGAATTCAAATAGAAGCTCTAGAAGGATAGAATATTTACACTTATATTTTGAATATTTAAGACGTTTTATATAGATGTGCCTTTATGGTTTGACTACAGATAGACAAATACTAGATTTTCATATTTTAATTTTAGTCGTAATGATAAAGAATAAACGAATAAGTGATTATGAATAGCAAAATCCCACAGTGACACTTAAGCTTAAGTGCACTGAAATGATGCAGACACATTTTAAATCAGAAACCACAGTCTCACAGCTTTGAGTGTTACTTAATTATAACAAATTGCTGGAGTTATATGCTATTAAGTTTTACAGAAGGAACTTTTTTGAGCTAAAAAAGGTATAAAGTTTTGCATGCCTGGAGAATTGCAAAGCTGTATCTCATCAGATACTTGAGAAAAGCAACAAGATAAGACACAGCTTGCTGAGAAATTTCAAGAGGAAGGTGTGTAGACTTTGCAGAAAATACTAAGCAGCTTGAGTATTTTGGAATACATTTCAAGCTCAGAATTTGAGATGCCAGAAAAAGACAGGGAGAGATGGTAAAAAAAAAAAAGAGATATTATATGTGGGAATTGGGATATAATTGCTTGAAATTCACCTATAAATAATAAATATATTTAGTAGACTGTAATTAGAACCATCAGTAAGTAGTAAATTTAGTTTAATGAAAATTCACATAGGAACAAGAATTGAAGACAGCTTAAAAGAATAACCAAGGCCAGCTGGACTGTGACTGAAAAAGCATGGGATAAAACAGGACTCTCTGAACATGGCGGACAATGAGAGCTGACGAGAGGCCAAGGAAAATGGCATGGGGTTTTGATCCTACTTCATGTTCTGGCTTTGTGGGAGCCTAGACAGTTTGGATGTTCACCTTCCTAGACCTGGATGAAGGGGGGAGGACCTTGGACTTTCCACAGGGCAGGGAACCCTGACTGCTCTTGGGACTGGAGAGGGAGGCAAAGAGGAGTGGGGGGAGGGGGAGAGGGGCGGGAGGAGGGGGAGAGAAATGGGAGGCTGGGAGGAAGAGGAAAATTTTTTTTTCAATAAAAAAAAAATTAAAAAAAAAAGAATAGCCAAGAGATGTTACAAATTAGACAGGTCACAAGAGAGGAAACCAGTGGCTTGCACAGTCTGGACCCACCCTACCCCCAATTCCAAACTCGCTATATTTCTACAATGCTTTTTCTGAACTGTATGGTTTCTATAACCCTTACTTTAACATTAACCTACTGACGCAAATTAATTCAAAGTACTGGCTTATTCCTTTGTGATTCATTACTTTAAAAATTTTGTTTTTCAGTGTGTTCTTTATCCTATTGCTGTTTGCTCAACACATTGAATAAAAATTATAATATCCAAAAGTTAACTCTCCTTGTATTCACAGAAGTGAATAATGTATCAATCCCTTCATGAGACTAAAACTTATTTACATCCAGAACATAAACAGCATTGAAGGTAATATCTAGCATGATGAAAACGGCAGCAAATCTAACAAGCCTCTCTAGGCCTATTGTCACAGGTGTTTAGTAGAGGGAGATTGTATGTTACATTTTCATTCCTATAAGCTCTGGAGAGATGGCTTATTTACTTATAGCAAAACAATGCATTAAAGGTCCTTAATTTTTTAACAGCCCTTAAAATACATGTCTTGTCATTTTTAATAACTATTGTGTCACAAGGGACTGACAAAACCAGGAGAAAAAAATTAAAGACAGAAACTGATAACAGCTTTGTTAAATTTCCTTTGAGACTAAAGTTAAGAGTACTGTCTAAACATGGAGAATGAAACAATTGTCCAAATTTCAAGTAAGGAAAAGATAATATGATCAACCAGAGAAAAGAGAAACCATCTTAATTTCTTTGCTTCTACACTGTAAATGCAAACACGATGTGTATGACATACATAGTCACTCATCTCTCTACAGTATGTTTGTGAGCAGAGAGTTTGAAAGCTACGTAATCAATGGCATGGAAGGACCATCTACCCTGTGATAGAGAAAACAAAATATCAGGAGATAATTCTGAGAAGAGCTTACAAGAGGATTGTTTTTCTGATTTCTTCTCTCCATCTTTGATAAGAGTAATCAGACCTAAGTGAGTTCATCCTTTCTATCACCTATTCTCTCAGCCGAGTTCACTTGGCCCTTGGAAGTCTCCTCTTCTACATCTCTTTGCAGAAACTGTTGACACAACTAAACAGTGAACTGACTGGATAGAAAACCTATACATTTGTATATTAGATCTTTTTATATTTCATTTTGTAAATAAAAATAGCACAGAGTAATTACTTGTCATAAAGATGCACTAGGTTATTATTCTGTCTCAGTGTATGTGTGTGTTCATGCACACATGCACATGTGCATTGTATGTTTGTACATGTCTATGATTGTACATGTGTTCATTTGCATGTGAAGAACAGAGGCCAAAGTTGGTTGTTTTTGTCTACCACTCTTTTTCTTAGGGCTTTTCTTGCTACAATAACTCAGCATGACCAATACAAAGTAGGGAGGAAAAGTTTTATTTTGTATTATGTATTACACACCATCATCAAAGAACATTAAGGCAGCAACTCAAAGCAGGATCCTGGAGGAAGGAACTGATCCACAAGGTATGGAGGATGCTACATATACCTTAATGGCTTGAACCTTATAGCTTTCTCTGTGTTCCTAGGTCTCTCTGCATCTTGCCTGTCTGTGGAATATATTCTTGTTAAAAAAAAAAAAAAAAAAAAAAACAACAACAACAACAAAAAAAAAACTATTCCTCCGAATAATCAAAAGATAAAAGTCCTGAAGAAATTCTTATGTATTTTAAAAATTAAGAGAATGAACTCAACAACTGAGAGGAAATCTACCAACATTTTATTAAAAGGCATGGGACTCATGTTCACAATACTCAGGTGAATTATCTTTTCTTTCATTATTATGAAATTGTTGAACAAGAGGGTATCAAGACAGTAGAGCCTTGAAGCCTATCTAGCCAATAATATTACAAGCACTGCGCATGGGCACTTTGAGCAATAAGAACATCCTGAGGAACAAATGATCTTTACTCTTTTCCATTTTTCTTCATTGAGAATTTCATACATTGTCCTTTGATTATATCGATTTTTCTCCTTCAACCTGTTCAAAATCTACCCACAACTTCCTACTTCATTTCTTCACTTTCATTTCTTCTCCTTTCCTTCCCCTCTCTCAACTCACTGAGTCCAAAATACTTTTGCTTTGGAGCCTACCTTGTAGTAAAATCAACCTACCAGGGGTATATTAGTAAGGAAAAGTGACTCTGTCTCTCCCAGAATCTATCAAATTCCAATTGCTCCTAAGCTAATCATTGACTTCTAGACTGTCTTCCCATCCTCATCCTCCACACTGGGATTTTTGTCTTGTTTTGGCATATGCAGATTTTGCACAAGCTTTGACAATTTTTGACGAATTCAGGTGTGGAATGACCTTTGATTTTTAGAGTTAGAGAACTGAAGAACACCTCAGGTTGAGTTGTTCCAGATAAAATGTGGCCCATTTGAGAACAAAGTTCCACCTGGGGGAAGAAACGCATCAGCCTGCCATCTCACTTCCTCCTATGAAGACTGCCCCCAAATCTGCTTTCTGGCAAGATGGCCAAGGTGCAATAGGATCAACTGCTGCTGGTGGCACACCTTGTGCCTGGCTAAACACTTTTCTGCAATAACCGGAGTCTAATTAAAGTCAGCTGATTCATAGGGCATGCTGTAAGAAAGAGACCAATATAGAGCTTTTACCCATGGGCTGGTAAACAGGTTAATGATATCTGCTTTTCTTTCTTGTCTATGTTTTGTGAGTATGCAAATTGGGAACAAATTACCTCTCCCCAAGAAGGACTCACTGGGACTAATTCTCAGTAGAGAAACCTTTTCTGATAAGGCTGTTCTGTCTTCTTTCATTATTAAGCTAATAGTGATATATTAAGATGTTTTTCTGATAAATTTTCTTTTTGTTGTGTGTGTTAACAGTGTTAAGACATGAAGGCTATTGAACAGTCTGCCTAAATGTATTTGAAAAATGAAATTTAATATGTTAACCTTTTACAAAATGTTTTAAAAATAAAATTATTAGCATATATTCTCACCTGACATTTTTCCCCATTAAGACAACTGTTAAAAGTAAATTAAGTAAATGTAATCATTGATTATAGAGTTATAGCAATTGAGTCATTTCTAACCTACCTGGAACACAATCAAATGCTAAGTATAAACTCAAGGACATTGTCTTAAGGTCATAGATTACTGACAAATGGAAAGAGAATTCACATTGCTCAAACATTGTATAAAGATTGTTTGAACAGGGCAAAGTTAATTCTGTATAGAAAAGATATTTGAAGGAAATTTTAATTACATATATATATATACATACATATATATGTATACTATAAGGAAATGTATAAAAAAGAGATGGCTTAAATATTAGGCTGTATTTTATCCTCATTCAGCAGAAAGGGAATCTCAGAGTAGTCAGAGTGGAGATATGATAATTTTACAAATCTTTTTTGTTAGGCTAAGAATAGAGCACACAAATATAAAGTAAACGACTTTTATAAGCTAGAGTCCATCAGATAAAATGAAAATGTAGAATTTGGATAGCGCTCAAGGAGTAAATCCCCCTCAGTTTTTAGGCTTTCCTTTAACGGGGATTTGTAACAGGGACTAAATACTGGACTAGAATGAGAAGATGCTCAGTGATTGGGTAGGCATGACAAGCCTTATGTCAGACAAAGGCAGACTCATTTTCCTCTTACGATGAACTTGCCTTATCTCTAAAGAGTTTCCTGCTGTTTACAAGAAATGAAAAGAACATAATGAAACTTCCATTGCTCACATTATATTGCATGCTATATTTACTCTTGATATAAATATTTTACCTCAGATGTTCTGAACTATAATTTCCATCCATTTTCCCTAAGAAAAGAAATGAATTAAATGATACGCTAAAACTTCAGAGTACCTAAACTCTCTTCCACTGATTTAATACTTAGATTGAAAGTAATAGGTGATTATGATACTAGGTTACAGCAAGAGAAGGTATATTCTCCATGTTTTTGTGTCAACAGACTGAAAAGCAGATTTTCAGAAAACATGAAGCCAGCCTCATACTGAGTAGCAGCCTGACCTAAGCCCAATCTACAATTATTTGATTAAATGAGATAAGTGTGAAACATGAGGTCTCATGTAGATGTTCAGAGAAGATTTAAATATAAATATTTAATTATAATCAAACATAAATGTCAGTTTTAATAATTAACACTGAATATAAAACATAAAAATATAAATTACAATCATGGTACTTAGATGTCAATGTCAGTCTTAATTATGACACTGTATAAGTAATTTTCTGCCTATAAAATCTTAATTTTATATTTTCACAGAACTAGTAGAGTTTTATTGACAGAAAAAAATGCACTATGGTGCAATAATGTATTTAAACATACTTTATATAATAACACATTCGAGAACATGTGAATGTCAAAACATTAGCATTATCATTTGGCATAATTCAATCATGACTACATGTAAAACAGATTTATGACTCCTGCCTTTTGTTAGTGCTTATTGGTAATATTTTTCTGTTTTTCATTTATAAAAATCTCTAGTACTAGATAATTTTAGAGGATAATGGAAGTAATTAGATCTGTATAATCTTTATGATGCACACCGTGACCACAAGAAAATCCTAAAGTAATTGCATCATATATTTGAAAGAAAAAAACATACATTTAAATGAGATCCTGAAATAGATGATATGAGGTTTAATCCCCAGGAGACACAGTACCTGTCTTGAAGAAGAGCACCCTTTTATCTGTATTATGTATCCAGTTACCTCGGGTCTATCCAATCACTTGGGGTGTATGTTAAATTCCAGACCTGTGGTTCTGTGCTCCCAGAGTTTCCTCCTAAGATTCTGATTCAGGGAGTCCAGGAGGGGACCCATGAATTTTCATTTATACTTGAATCACCATGCTGCTTGGGTGTTGTTGATCCCTGAGGGGTTTTAATCCCTGTAGACTATAAAGACCATGTCAGACTGTTACTACCCAGCATCTTTGAGTAATTCTGTGTTGGCGACAAAGAACTACTGGCTTTTGATGCATTCCAGGTGCTTGCAATAAGTCTAGAGACAAAGGTGGTATCTTTGGTAATGGACAAAATGAGAAGTAGGAAATGAAACACTGATTGAGATTCTATATCTTTAAAAAGCAGAAAAAAATACTTAGTGGTGACATTTACCTAGTGTTTACAGCTTATATTATATTCAGCTGTGCTTTTTTTTCTACCCAATTTTGGTTTCTTTGCTGTAATTTAGTTCATATGGTAAGTATAATAGTTCCTGTTACTATAAAAAAAAACCTGAAGCACAAATATTGATTGACAGTCGCAGGTCATAAGGTTTAGAAGTTGATTCCTCCATGTAATTCTAAGCATTTGCTCTATATAATAGTGGTATATATCTTTTGATTGCTACAAACAGAGTTCAGCGAGGACAACAACTTATCTAGAGAGAGAATACATCAAGCAATACAAAAAAGTATTGAGTATCTAGTTAAAGGTATATATTAGGTTGTGAAGTCAGTAAAACATGTTGACATTCTAGCAGTCAATAAGATAACATGCCTCCATTATCATTGAGTATCATACAAGTCACATACAAAGTATATGCATCATTTTACTTTATTAAATCTTTAGCAATTCCAGGAAATAATTTGGAATTTTAAAGAGAAAATAGAAAATGCCTCTCTCTAGACGTATAGGAGAGAAAGGATAACTAATTTCAATGACAGTTTACAATTCTATGCTCTTCTCCACTCATTTGTGTGCATGCGTGTGTCAAGGAGAAAACATTGCCTTGTGGCTGTGGAAGCTAGACAGGTCCTACAGTAGTTCTTCAGGAACTACTGTAAGTTATTACTGACTATTGTCTCATCCACTCACAGACAGAACGTCTGGACCACATCTCTGGCAAGCCCTGGCTACTGTAATTCACATATCTTTACAATCAAATCAAAAACATGAAAGGTGCTATTGAGGGTGTTTGGCTTGGTTTGGCTTGGTTTGGTCATGTTACTTTTTAAAAAACAATATCTTGCTTTGTGATTTTAGGTTTACAGATGCTGGTAATGACTCTGACTTCCTAGTGCTATGTAAGCTACCCTGTAACCTTCATAAAACTACTTTTTTTCGATATCCTGTGGAAAGTATCTTAGACAAAATTCACAAGTCGAGAGAAGAAAAACCAGAGTAAGCATTCAGTGTAGTGTGAGTTTTTTTAAGGACCACGGCAGCAAAAGCTGATAGGAAAAACAAGACAAAACAAAAATCTAAGACTGTAGTGTCATTATGAGAAATTTTCTGTCACAATCTCCTATTGGTATAGTTGTATTTCTCTTAGGAATATGTCTATCTGAGTGCCTCTCTCATGTCTGCTCATGAACTGTATGTGCTACGACAGGTATGATGCCTATTGGGTAGAGGGCATGGAGATTGAGCAGCAGCTCTAACTGTTGATTTTGTCCCACAAGGACAAACCCAGAATGGTATGTTTACAAGGCTACTGTAGTGTAGGATTTGTGCCCTGTAAGTCCTTTCGTTACTCAGGTTTAGTGGTGGAGAAAACTGTTATTGGACAGGTAACTCCCCATGAGTCTCGAGCATTCCTGCATGTCTTTATCAGCTAGGACCAGATGAGAAGGCTAACAGTTCTCCATGAGAATAAACAAACATGACACCGCTCAGATAACCAAGAGACTACCTAGGCCATAGACCTAGAAAAACCAAATACTAATAGTCTAAAATCATCAATGAAGTGACCCCTAATCATAATTTTCTATAATCATTGATCAGTTACTTATTCAGTTATCACCAGAGAGGCTTCCTCTTGCAGCAGATAAGAACAGATGCAGACACCCACAGCCAGATACTACATGGAGAGTGTTTAAATGGGAGGTTTCTGCCAAATCTTTCCTAACTCAGGAAGACCCATGGAAGAGAAGGTAGAAATTCCATAAGAATCAAATGGGATGGAAGACAACAAGAGAACAACTAAGCAAGCTGCATATGATCAGCCACAGAGACTGAAGTAGCAAACACAGGGCCAACTGGGTCTACACCAGGTCATCAGAGTATATATTACAGCTTTTAGCTAAGTATTTTTATGAGATTCCTGACTCTGAGAATGAGTGGGTCACTGGTTCTTGTGCCAGCTCTTGTGACTTTTTTGTCCTGCTAGTTTACCGTGTTCAACATACATTTGAAAGCTTTTGCTTCATCTTATAACTTATTTTGTCACATTTGGTCATCTCTAGAAGCCTGTTCTTTTCTAATGGGAGATAAAAGGGGATTGGATTGGAGAGGAGGGAAGATGGGTTGGGGAAAATTTAATTGTGGTGTAAGGTATGAAAAAAAAATCTATTTCAATGAAAAATTAAGGAAAAAATCATACTGGGGAGAAAAAAGTGATACAGTTCAATCAGATAAAAAATACTCACACATGGGTTATAAAAGATTTTGCTTCAGTGTACCACTGCGGGCAGGAACAGGAAAGATACAGCTTCTATGAATATTTTGTAAAAGTGTTCTTTGATTCTTGGGGAAAGAGGATCATACAGTCAATATATTTTTTGGAGAAGATGAACAGGGATGGATATATCTTTATTCATCATAGTTACTGTACTATTACAGAATACTGAAATTCTGTTGGTATGGCTGCAATGGTTAAGCCAAGAAACTGCTAATTCTCCTTTCATGGATACTTCAAGAATATCATTGTCATAGCTTCCAATACAGTGAAGAACAGAGAATCGTTCATAAGATTCCAGAATGCCTCATTAATTCTGCGCCCTTGGTGACCATACCTTCCTCACAACAGAATTCTATTCATACTTATTCAGTTATTAGGAATAAGGGAATAGTAGGAAGCATTCCCCTGAACCTATCAAATACTTACACATGCTTCCTACAGCTATGAAATAGTCCTGATCACCCTGGTAACCAAAGTCAATTCCCTTTTATAATAGGCACTCAGTTTCTTGGCTGATGTTTCCCAGTTTCAGTAAGTCAAAACTGTCCAGATAGTGTTCATGTCCTTTTTGTTTTGTTTAGATTTTTGGTGTTGTTTTAAGTTTCAAGACAGGGATTCACTGTGTAGGACTGCCCATTCTGGAACAGGCTGTGTAGATCAGGCTAGCTTGGAACTTAGAAATCTGCCTGTCTTTGCCTCCTGAGTACTAGGATTAAAACTTGCATCACCATGTTCTACTCATGTCTTGTTTATAATGGAACCAGTTCTGTGGTTCCCTGGATCCCTTTTCAGTATATACCCAGGCCTTAGTCCTAATGTGTCACACAGTTAGTACATATGCTTGGACAGAAATAAAGGTAGCAGCATTTGGGGTCATCTAGTTTAAATGCTAAAGCAACGTTCCTTATTAGGGAACATTTGTCTTCAAAAGTCCAGCCAGTCTTTCAGACATTGTTCATCCTCCTCCTCCTTTCGTAAACTTGTGAAAAATTTTGAGATTAAAATGTAATTATAATTCTTAATCTCCTTTATGCCCTCCAAACTCTCCTATATACCTCTTCTTGCTCTTTTAAAAACAATTGTATTGTGTTCATGTTTGCATATTAATATATACATATTCCTAATTATAACTTGCTCAGTATTCATAATTACTTATGGCCCCGTGGGAAATCTAAACTATATCCAGAAACTGTGCACCCACATTCTTGGGGAACAACTCCAAGGAAATGAGTTTTTATTACTTTTACCTTTGTTTTCAGGGCTGACAATTTGATACTGGATAACTAGTCTTCACAGGAAAGAATCATCGCCTTTTTTAATGACACTCACATAGACTTTATTTTGCATATTGCGGTTTACTGATATTTCTTTAATATCACCCATCTATTTAATAACTCTTCATTCCCACTACACCTTTCAATCGATTCTATCCCTAGTCCTCTATTTCTTACTAATTTTGAAGAACTGAGTTCTAATATACCATCTTACGTTACTGTAAGTCATGTAATGGACTTGTTCTTTTTCCAAAAAAGATCTACTCTACAAAATTAAAATAAAGCTAACTATAAACTTTTGTTTGTGGACCATGTGAAATTGAACTTAGTACTACCTTGTTCTATTCAATATTGACAAATTATGATTGCTTATAACTAGTGAGTAGAAACTGCTATCATGATATAGGTGTACAATTTTCAGGATTTAATCAAGTTAATTACTATGGTTTTTCAAATGATTTATTCCTATGATCTAACTTTCTAAATATATACAGAAAAAAGGTATATATCTATAATTGCATCCTGTTTAGCCTTCAAAAGGAGAAATACAGTGATTCATGAGCATGAAGATAAATCAACGGAACATTATTATAAGTAAAATAAATCAGGAATACAATATCTGAACAAGTAGCACATGTTCTCATTTGTACATGGAATCCACAACATTCAATCTTACAGAAGACAGTCAGGTAGAATTGTGTTTACAATAGGCTGAAGGGTAGGGTAAATTGAGGTGACAAGTTAGTCATTGGAGACAATTCCTTATTCTAAAATATAAGTCCTATGCTTTAGCTGCACAGAGGAAAGTCACTGATGTACAGATGAAATGAGTTTTGTTCAAATCTAGTATTTTTCATTAATTTCAAAATCCATGGGACTTATCATTAGGTTTGTAAGAATTACTTATGGCCCCCTGGGAAATCTTAACTATATCCAGGGACCAAGCACCCACATTCTTAGGGAACAACTCCAAGGAAATGAGTTTCTCTTACTGTCAAACATGTTTCCAAGTCATTATCCTCAAATGTGTTTATTATTTGGTCTGAACTCTTTCCCTAAGTGAAGAAGGGTGATGGTTTGTTTTTGTTTTCCACAGTGAAATCAGTTCAACTTCCAAGATTATCCTAACTCAGTCTTCTGGCATAGAGAAATTATTACAAATAAACCTGCAAGCTATTGCTTCTTAAATGTAATCTTCATCTTCCAAACTAATTTGTTTTCTGATTTTAACAAGTTGATGCTATTTAGGGGGAATATTGCTATCCTGGATTTCCACTGTCTGTATGTCTGTGATCCCTCTAAATCATAAAACTGAAATGAAGTTAGGTCTGTGGCCTCAGGCCTGTAATTTCAGCACTCATGAGGTTGAGGCAGAAGGACCACAAAGTGGTTTAGGCCAGCTTGTGTTACATATTAATTTCTATGTGAAATTTACAGAATGAGATATTGTTGCATGAAAAAAGATCAAAAATAAAAATGAGCATCAGTATCTTCTCCAAATAAGTATTCAACCTCTTGACTAATTTGAAGTTTTTATTTAGTTCCTTCTACTCTTATTAATATCTACTATAAATACTCTGCTAGAACTTATAGTCTGTATATTGAAGTATCCAAAGACATTCCTATAATTCAGGACTACTCTTCTCACATAAGGTTTGTAGGAAAGGAAAATGTGAAGAACTGGTTGTCTTTGCCCTGGGCATGGTGACATCTTTCATTTATTAGAATCTAAGACTGCAGCGCACAGCCCAAGAATAGAGCAGATCTTGAGGGATGGAGACTGAGTTATAGTCGGGGACCATTATTTGATCTCAAAACAGAACACAGCTTAGCACAATTCCTCACCAAACTTTCTTCCCATTTTTACTTATCAATTGACTTCTGGGACTATAATCTAAATAAAAAGCATTCAAGGTCCTATATAGGTTACATTAAAAGTATTCAGAATAAAACTTCCAAAATTAAAAATTAATAAAATCTAAAATTTTTCCTTTTCTAGCCTCCTTATACACTATTGTTTTTGTTCTAAGAAGTGGATACAATATAACTGTCATAATTTAATCATATTCTACATGCACAAGAATTGTCCTTGTAGAACATATAATTTTAAGAAACTATATCACAATGTCCATAAAACATTAAAAATTAGATACCTACATAAATCTTCAAGTAGTGAAAAGTAAATGACATTTAGGGATTATGATTGTAACTACAATAAACAAAAATGGCCTTATTTTTGAAAAATGTGTATCTAGGTAACTTTATTCAAAAACACTAAAAAATCCTTCTCTTTTTAAAGACTATTGGTTTCAATTCAAGTGATATGATATGCATCTTTCAAAAATGTGTGAGAGTATATAACAAGGCAAATTCCACAGAAGGAAGTCTGAACTGCCAGTCAAAGTTTCTGTGGTTGAGAGAAAACTATTTGTCTGATGTATTCAATCTTTGTTTATTCTAAGGAGATATAATACTATCTACCCAGAGGGCCACCCATACTATTAAATAGCTTTATCTACAAAACATATAGGGCTGTGCCTGTCAAATATTAAGTATTTAATTATTATTATTATCATAAATTCTTCTATATCACTCAATCAAGAAATGTTCACTTAAAAATAAAGCCACACCAGGAGGTTACATAGTAGCTTAATTATTGAATTGCTTTCTTTACTCTAATGGAGTTCTTGAGGAAATGAGCAGGCTGAGAGGCAAAGTGGAGAGTATGCAGGAAAATAAAGACTAATATTTAACAGCTCTCAAGATATGACAGACATGGTGTTTGCAGTCTCTAATTATTTGTGCTTAAAACTACTGCAGAACCTCAACCAGGTTTGCCTAGTAGTTGTAGAACAGAAATTAGAAATGGTTCTTCTCTTACTTGTGAAATTGTGTTTCTGAATAGAGTGATGAGAAAGATAACACAGTAATCCTAGACTGAGAAAGACAGAGGATGGAGAAACATCACTATAATTACAGCCTGTGCTGGAGGGTGAAATGCTACCTAAAGAAGAAAAATAAAATCATGTGTATGCAGTAATCAATAAAGTTGACATACCATATTATTAACTAGGCATTAAAGTGTTTCTCTTTGCCTAAAGTAGACAACAATTACCGGTTCCAACTCTGCCCATATAAATATGTAAATCAAATCACATACAGTGTTTTAAAATGCTAACTACATTTGGATAGTACATGTCTCATTTTTCAAGTTGATATACTGGTTATGTTATTTCCTATCATTAATTATTGTAAAATAATTATTAATTACAAAGTACATTCTTTTAACATGAAATTTTTGGATGTATATTATCTAAATTGATCTTTGGAAAATACAAAAAATTTTCTTCAGGTACCATATCAGTCTCTTTAAAGACGTCAGCACATAACTTGAAACAATAATGAAAATCTCTCTATTTAATATCAGGCTACATTTACATATTAAAATAATTAAATAAATTAATCTTAATTCGTAACTCAAAGATATATAGAGATAAATACCTAGGTACATACATACACACATAAATTTAAATAGACTTGTGTTTGTATTTGATGTTTTCCTCCTACTTCTCTCATTCTTGATGTTTTCCTTCTAATTCTATCTTTATTCTTCATGTTTTTCTTCTATCTTTATTCTTCCTTATTTTCTCATTTTTCGTTCTTCCTCCTGTTTGCTTTTCTTCTACAGCTTATATACCCCAACAAATTTTTCATGCAGTATAGAAATTACACTATGGTTACAATCTGATTTTCAAATGAATGATTACAATGAATACAAGTAAAAAAAGATGTTTTCCATATCCCTTACATGATTAAACATTTTACAGGTGAAAAACAAAATATCTCTAAGAATCCACATGCATTCATACCCAAACAACTTGCTATAGATTAACAGAGTGTAAGAAATCAAGATATTCATCTCAGTCAGTTCTTGGACTGGCAGGCTGTATTTTGTCATTACAGGTTACAAAGAAAGGGCATCATTATTACTTATCTTAAAAGGTAATTGTATGTGAAATCTTAAAGTAATCATAAACCTTTAGTGCCTCAGTCATTAAAGGTTAGGCTCACAATCAAAAATAAAAGTTACTTTCTTATATGAAACTGAAACTGATGATGTATGGATATAATTTAGTGATAGAATCTCAATTTAGTATTCCTAAGGCTCTGTGTTTGACCCTCAACAGTGAAGAAAGGGGAATGGACAGCCCAGATGAGAGGAAAAGACAGAGAGTAAACAGCAAGCAACTCACCTAAAAGTTAATTTGTATTTAGGTATGTCAGTTCACATACAATGATAGTAGGAAACCAGCTTTCTTAGGAGTGGTAGACATACTAACAGACACTTAGGCACTATATATTGCTTTAGAGCCTAACTTGGGGCAGATGAAAAGGAAACATAATCACTTGGAGACTCTGAAGAACACTCTGATCATAGCTTTAGAAATACAAAGTATTTGAAATGTGTTGTATGTCATATTCTATAGTTACAACTATAAAAATATTTTTATTGAGAAAAATTTTTAAATTTGAAAGGACAGCAGTCTATAATCCCTAAGCATGAAGTAGTTACCTGTTGTGACTGATGTACTAAGTGTTCTTGCAAAAGCTATAACACTCTTCAGAGACCTTTCCAAATTGTTCTCCAAAGGGAATAAAAAGTGGAAATGTTCAGTCACTCTTTCCTCTATGGCTTAGGGTCTTAGCTGGGGTCATCCTTATGGATTCCTGGGAATTTCTCTAGCGCCAGATTTCTTGCTAACCCCATAATGGCTTCCTCAATCAACATATCTCTTTCTTTGCTCTCATTTCTGTCCTTCCTCCATTTCCACTATCCTGTTCCCTCAAGTTATCCTTTTTGTTCCCTTCTCCCCTCCTCTTCCCCTTCCACCCTCCCTTCTCCCCTTGCTCCCATGCTCCCAATTTTGTCAGGCAATCTTGTCTATTTCCTCTTTCCTGGTGAATCTATATATGCTTTTCTTAGGATTCACCTTGTTACTTAGCTTCTCTAGGGTCATGGACTATAGGCTCATTTTCCTTTCCTTTACATCTAATATCTACTTTTGAGTGACTACATAACATGTTCATCTTTCTGGGTCTGGGGTCACCTCACTCAGGATGATTTTCTCTAGTTCCATCCACTTTCATGCAAATTTCAAGATGTCATTATTTTTCCGCTGTGTAGTATTCCATTGTGTAAATATATCAACTTTTCTTTATCCATTCTTCAGTTGAAGGACATCAAGTTTGTTTCCAAGTCCTGGCTATGACAAATAATGCTGCCATGAACATAGTTGAACCTGGCCTTGCCTTGTAGTCAGAATGATGAATACCTTAAATGTCACCATTGACCCTTCATGCAGCAACCTATTGAAACAGAAGTAGAGACCCACAGCAGAGCACTGGGTTGAACACTCAGTCCAGTTGAAGAGTGGGAGGAGTGAGAATATAAGCGAAGAGGTCAAGACCATGATGTGGACACCCACTGAAACAGTTTACCTGAACTAATGGAAACTTATGAACTCCAGTTGGAAAGGAAAGGAACCAGCATAGGACCAAACTAGACCCTCTGCATATGGGTGCCAGTTGTATGACTGGAGCAGAAGATGGGGCCACTGGCGGTGGCACCAGGATTTATCCCTACTGCTTGTACTGGCTATCTGAGAACCTATTCTGTTTTGATGGATACCTTGCTGAGCCTAGATATAGTAGGGAGGGCTTTGGACAAAGCAAAGTGCCTTACCCTCTCTAAGTAGTGGATGAGGCATGGGTGGGGGGAAGGTGAATGTGATGGAAGGAGGGAAGGAAGTGGGAACTGGGATTGGTTTGTAAAATAAAAAAGACAGTTTGATTTCTTTTTTAAAAAATAAATAAATAAGAAAAGTTGGAATGTGGAAAGGAGACAGGATTATTAAAAAATTCCATTTGTAATTCTAAGACAGTGAAAACAATGATTCTATTTTATTATGGGGTGTGGCTGCATCTACTGCATCCTCTAACTGACTCAAATTTTAATAAAAACAAAATTTATGTCATATCATACGTTTATAGCAATATTTACATAACACTTAGATAAGAAGCTTAGTTACAACTTTGTTGATTTTATTTACAAAAGACTCTTGCTATAAAGCTTTGAATTTATAGACCTGACTGAAAAATGGAAATAAGTATCTTTAAAGATTTAACTGAATGATTGAGCCATATATAATTTAACATCATCAAAATAAATAAAATGCAAGTTTAAGCTTCACATTATGAATTATAAAATTTTGTTTGTTATTTTTTCTGTTCTTTTAATCAGTTTGGCACTTGAGAGTCCCAACTCTTTATTCATCCATGTGGCCCCTGGCAAATGAGTTGCCCTTTCAGCAAGTACTGAAGATTGATATCCTTAAAATGACTGATGTTTATAGCAGTCTTCAAAATTATTGAGTTCCTCAGCAGAATGAATGTATGGTAGAGATAAAAATGTAAAGAGGCTATATGTAAAGCCCTTGTGAGATCCCCTGAATCCCTGTTAACTTTATAGGAGGTAGATAATCTTTATTTTAATGGTTGAGCTACTGCCTGGCTGAATAATTTCATTTACAAGATTACATTTCTCCCAATTGCTTTCTTTCCCATGGAAGAGATATGAACTTGTTGTATTTGTACCCCCAACACTAACAAGGTTTTTGTCATTGCACATGTGTGGAAAATCTGTTATCCAGAAAATTTTAGCACTCAAATTCATTTATATTGCTACAAAATTTTATTCTACTGCAATTGGCAAAGGCCTGTGTTGTTTTCGCTGCAAACGCTTAGAATATAGATTTTTATATTGTTGATTTTGTTTGATTTAGAGACAGGGTCTAGCACTATGATCCAGGCTGAGTTTGAACTTATCATGTACTTTAGCCTAGCCTGAAACTTCAAACATTTTTGTGCTTCAGCCTCTCAAGTGCTAAAATTATAGGTGTGAGCCTAGAAATCTTTTATTTAAAATTTAACTATATATAATACATTTTGAATATATTAAGCAAACATATACAAAATAGCTGTTATTTTGAAAGGTGGCTTATGATTTAAGACTGGAAGTAAATATGTAGAACATTGAAATGTAAAGAGAAAGTTGAAAGTGGTGAATCATAGTATCATATAAATAACAAATACAACAAAGAGTATAAAATTTTTTGAAGGGGTTTGATGATTGAGACCCATATACTATATGTTAGAGCATAGGAAGACAGATTCTTAAAATACACAAAGATTTACAAAATATCAGAGAAATGCTGTCAAATTAAATATATAACTACAAGTGCCTGAAATTAGTGAGAAATACCTGTGCACATTCATTTCATTTTGGAGGTTTGGAGTTAATAGGCCATGGCCAATTAATTATCTGTATTTCTAATAGCGGAACTATATAATACTTACATAAACTATAGTATCTGAAGTGATCGAGAAAGAAAAATAGGAAGTTTGAAAATTCTGAAGATAAAATTATGTGCAGAAATGCATCTAGGAGACACAGAACTATATACATTTTGCAAATTGTCACATTAACCAATACTTAATAGGTAGTGGTTCAACATTTCATGCAATAAAATTTTATATTTAATAGATAGAATTATAAACAAAACAGTTAATCTGTCAATTTGCTAATTTTGGTTTAATTCTGTTTTTAGTTTTCTTAATTCACTTTTGAGTTCTATGCTTTTCGAGGATGATGGTTATTTATTACAATATTGACTTCCTTTGAGGATTATACATAATTATGTTGCACCTGCCAGCAAACTCAGGATAATTGACTCATCCCACATTTATTCATTTCATTTCATGTACAAAACTCTCCAGATATTAATAAACACTTTAAGTCATAGAACCAAAGACTTTCATGGAAGCCATGGGAAATGTATAACTGCCAGTAACTGCACTTTGTGAGCCTAGTGTGCCTTATACCAAGACACTCATAAAGCTGCATCATCTTCTCTCACGTTATTACCATTTTATGCCCCAGCCATTTAAAAAGGCAGCTTTAAATACTGAAGAGGAATTAAGGTAGGCTGCTGTGACATTTATTGTTTTATATCTTTGGATATAATTTGTCCCATGTATTCCATTGCGGTAACAAAGTATTTAGTCAAGTTTGTTCTGATAGTGCTGCAGTTTATGTGTAAAATATGTTCTTAACTGTTTGTTTTTTAAGGAGACAACTGCTCATATCAATAATTGAACTAAAATAGACAAGGCAGATAAAGCAGTTTATTTCTTTGCATATAAGCAGTTTTCCAGTCAACCTAAGTTAAATATTGAAGAGTCAAGAACATTCAAGTTATTTCCTAGTAAGACATTTAAAAGTTCATGAGTGCTTACTTAAGACACATCACTGTATTTTTCTTTCAATTATAGTGCACTCATTTAAGTAGTAAAATAAAAAATTATATATTGCCTCACCATCTACTGTAAATCCTCAAATACTTAGCAGCAAGAATAAGACTCTTAAGGATTTTTTTACCTGTTAAGTATGTAGTATTTGCTTCACTATATAAGTAACATTTTTACAAATAACCACAAAAAGTGGTTTTAGTAGAATGAGACTAATTGAACCTAAAGATAGGAAGCTTTTCTAATTTCTATTTTAAATGTTTGCTTTTTAATAATTATATATATGCAATTATACCCTTCCTCCAATTCCCTCTGTACCCTTCCTAATCCTTCCCAAATTCATGACCTTTTATTTTGTAATTATAAGTGTTGCATATATAGGCATATATGTACATATGTTTATTAAGAATCTTCTGAGATAATTTAGTATTTTTCTTCAGGGTTTGGGGATGAGCTATTTGGATTGTTTACTCTATCAGGGGACCCGTCCCTAGATAAGACTGAATGTTTCTCTTTTAACAACCGTTAATTGCATTTTCATGTAACTATTACTCTAATAAGAAAACATTGTAAGAATTCACCTATCCACATTGGCATGCATATTGGTTATATCATTTTTAGGTCTGGGTTGGTTAACTGTGTGATTGTGATTTGCTGGGTGTAGCTTCCTTGTCATGTACAGAGACAGTGTCTGGTAGTAGATGCTCTGTCCAGACCCTGTGGTTCTTTCCATACCATCTTCCTAAACATCTTAAGGTTCTTCCCTCACTGTTTCTCTTTCTTTTCCCATTTCTCTTTGAATCACCTGTACCACAAATCCATTTGTTTTATTATGTGAAACAGTAGGAACTCCAATATAATAAGCAGGGCTTTCTCACACCTCTTTCTAAACTATGACATATCTTTAAATAGAAATATTCTTTTGTCTTCATTCCAATTGCAAATTTTCTTTCTATAAGCAGGACATATAATATTTTCTTTAATAAACCCCTACTGGACATGTATTTTGTACCTTAGCTATTAGTTTTTACTCTTAATCATCTTAAGTAAATCTTGAATGATATCATTTTATTTGCTCTCATTTATAGTATAGCTGCACTATATTTCAAAAGTTCATAGGATTATAGCTAATGTAATAGACCCACTGTATCAAACTAAATTGGAGGTACAACTTCAATTGTTTTTAATATGTAATATTAATATACATATATTAATATAATGGTAAATTATATATAATCTGGTATGCTGTTTTCTAAAATGTTTAGTCCTTTGCTTTGTTAGGTGAGAAATGATCTATATTAAATTACAATGACATATGCATTTAAAATTAAACTTGTGTTTGTCTTTATTGTAATTTGAAATATGATTGAAAAACCATGAAGAAAAACTAAAGCAGAATAGTTGGTTTTAATTATAGTTCTTTGATGTGTCATTCTATTTTTTGGTAGTCTCAATTACTCCACAATCTGGCAGCTGCAGAGAAAAAAGATACGAAAATGGACACATCTCCATCAACTATCATGAGAAAACGTGATGAATACATGTTTTATGCATTTGTGCTCAGTTCTTAAATGGAGCAGCTTAGAAAGCTTCAGAGAGATAGACAGCATAAAATTTAATGCTAAAAGCATTCAATTTTCACTTATAATAGAGTGACATTTTCCAAAGTATTAATTGAACCTACTAATTAACTTTAATGGAAAATAAAGTGCTATTTTTGATAATTATAAAATTATGTTATTTGAATACAGCATATGAATTAAGCTGAAAAATAACATTGTGCAAAATCACCAAAATGACTCATTTCACATTGTTTCCATATAATCATTAAGTCAAATGTTGATACTTTTCTAGATGAGCTGCATGCAATATATTAAATGAAAATTTTAGGATACATGAATATTATAAAACGTCATTCAAAATGTATAGTCCTCTCACCATATTTAAATAAGAACAAAGCTAATATGAAAATAGGCCCCCTCAGTTTATGGAGTATTGCCATTGAACAGCCATGACAATTTTACTAAAATTAGTAATGTGTGAAGAACATTTGGTAACTACATGCACAAAATATTGGGCAAGCATTATCTATGAGATTAAAGATATTCAATATTATTACGTAGATATTATCTCCAATATATGCATGTAGAAGTGTTAAAATATGTTCTCATGCACAGAGAAAATGAAGTAGAGAAACGTATAAGTTATGTATAATTTACCATGATGCTACGTGATTCCAATCACATGCTGAGTGTGAAATCAGTGAATTAAATCAAATCAAACATGGAGGTTCTCAATGTATTTTTAATGTCTCATTGGGTTCATTTGACACACATTCACACACACAATATTAATTTTAAATGCAGTGAAAATATACAATGACCAAGTGTTCTTAATATTGAACATTATTGGCTGGAGTAAGCACAGTTGAATCTAGTAGGAGAATATTGGAAAGTTAAGAGTTCATGCAAAAAAGAAGCCAATTCCGAGGAACTAGAGATAAAAAGTCATTGCATAAGGCTAAAAATCAAGGCTAACTTCTCTTTCTTCAGAGGAGCTTCATAAGTGAATGTTCTTTTTAACCTTATTCTTTGTGTTTTTCATATCATGCCTCCAGAGCCGACCCATCTACTACCCCTACCTCCACCCCCAAAATAAAAGAAGAAAACTTAAGAGAAAAAGGGACAAAAAAAAGTAAGAAAGGGAAAATCTTATTAAGGAACTTGCAATGTGATACTGTGAGTCATGCAGTAAACCCTTTTATCCAAACAATTTTACATGCAGGCATTCATCACAAAGAATCAACCCTCTGTGTCAAGGCCCCTTGTCTCTGCTATACCATAGACTCCTGCCTCCTCTCCCTCCCCCCACTGAGACTCTTCTAGACTTCTTGGTGTCATCCTGTGTCATAGAAATCCTGTAGCCCTGGGTCTACAGAACTTACCTTCACCCCTCCCCCACCACACAAATATACACACACACATACAACCCTGTTCTTCAAAAGATCGCAGATTGGGTGTATGTTGTGTTGGCCAACATATAACCCCGGTTCTGGACCAGGTATTTGCAGTGTTGGTCAGTTTAGCAGCTCTCCCAGGACTTCACCACCATGGTGAGCTCTCTAACGTTGACTGGGCTAATTCACCACTTACAGTGATGAGCAAGAGATAGAGCCAGTTCTCCTTGTTCCGTGTCCTCCAGGTTGGTTCTCTCACAACAACGCATTCAGGACCAGATCTTCTGTGTTGCTATGTCAAGGTGTAGAGTTAAGTCTCCTGAGCTCTGTAGTTGATGAAGAGCAGGGAGAGCACTCCTGTTCTTATGGCCTCAGTACAAGCTCTTCCACTAGTCGCAGGCATTGATGGGTGGTGATGGAGGATCTCTACCCAATCCAAGCTGCCACATGACAGAGGAGTAATACAGACAACTCTCCCATAGGAACAACATCAGGGCTGATTTACCCACACCTCTGCTGACAGGATCAGCTCTACTATGCTGCCTAGGCAAGGATCAGGGCCCACTTTCCTGAGTGCTGCAGCTTGCTTGTTTGTAGCAGGAAATGAGGGGCAAGGGATAAGGAAGAACATCCCTCATCCATTTGCACTGATTGTGGGGTTGTGCAGACTTAGCCCCGCCCCTCAGCGACTGAAGCACTTAGGAGAGATGGCCCTATACTTTGCTTGGGCAGCACTATAGAGCTGATTCTTTTTCAGGGACATATACTAGCTGACCCTGAGGCCCTGAGGGCCTTAGAACGGGAGAGCAAGTCGTGTCCCTCTTGTCTATCATGTGGTAGAGTTGATAAGAAAAAAAAATGTCTTCTTCCCCTCACCCCTGAACAACTGCATCAGGTAGGGGATCTGACAAGATCCCCAACCAGCTGCAACACTTGGGAATACAGGCCATCCTTCCTCCATGAGTAGCAGTGTAGAGATGATCTTATAGACAGGGGTGTGGATGAGCCAACTCTGAGGGCATGAGACAGGGCATAGCTGGTACCTTCTAACTTGTCTGAAGTAGCTATTCTTGCTGCATTCTTTTACTTGACTCTATGTCCCTAAAATGAGATTAGGGGTTTGACCATGTATTTATTACTAACAGCATGGTAATAAATGAAACTTTCTTGGAACCTGCAAAAAGCAGGCTTGGGATTACTCTTCTTGTTCACTGATGATTGGGTATGATAAAATTCTCCAGGGTTGGGTTTTAGCTTAGTGGTATGCTACTAGCTTAACATAAGTAAAACCTTGAGTTAGATCTCCTGATAGCAAGGCAGAAATAAACAAATCAGCTTCCCCTAGTGTGCAGTGATTTAATGTGAGATACATAAAACATAATTTATGTTCTACTTTACAAGGAAATTTTATTGGGAAAGAAAAGGAAACATAAAGAACTGGTTTGAACCCAAACTGTAGACTTCCAGTCCAACCTAATCCAGCCAAGCTACAAAGGTCAAACATAACATTGTACATGAGACTTTATTATTATTGTACATGAAACTAAATTATTATTGTTCAAAAATCTTTGTTTTGACATTATTATGATAACATTATTGTGATAACATAACAATTATTAAGGATGTTTGCAATGGAAAATTTTGTATATTCATGTAGCTTTGAATTCAACTTTTACTTTATTATTCATCATTGACCATTTCATATATACAATGTATTTGATCATTTTAATCCACCATAGATCTTTCTTATACCACATTCATGCCCAGTACAGGCTGCTATAATTAACATACTCAATGATACTGGTTTAGAATAGGACTACTTTATACCATTTACTTCCATAATTATTGATAATTTCTACTAATGTTCCTAATGTCACTCCAATTTGAATACGAACTTATGAAGCCCATAAGTTATAACATATTGAAGAGATTTTTTTCAAGTCAAAAGGGGAAAACAAAGATATTTTGATAATCAATGATTACTTAAGAATCTTAGGGTTGGCAAGAGACTTGACTCTAGAGGGGCTCGCAGGTGTCCAGGGAGATGTCCCAAGCTGGTACCTTGGGCAACTGAGGAAAGAGAACCTGAAATGACCCTATCCTATAGCCATACTGATGAATATCTTGCATATCACCTTAGAACCTTCACCTGGCGATGGATCGAGATAGAGACAGAGACCCACACTGGAGCAACAGACTGAGCTCGTAAGGTCCAAATGAGGAGCAGAAGGAGGGAGAACATGATCAAGGAAATCAGGACCAAGAGGGGTGCACCTACCCACTGTGACAGTGGAACTGATCTATTGGGAGCTCACCAAGGCCAGCTGGACTGGGACTGAATAAGCATGGGATGAAACCGGACTCTCTGAACATGGCAGACAATGAAGGCTGAAGAGAAGTCAAGGACAATGGCACTAGGTTTCGATCCTAATACATGAACTGGCTTTGTGGGAGCCTAGCCTGTTTGGATGCTCACCTTCCTGGACCTAGATAGAAGTGGGAGGACCTTGAACTTCCCACAGGGCAGGGAATTTGGACTGCTCTTCAGTACCTAGAGGGAGGGGGAATGGAGTGGGGGGGAGAGGGAGAGGAGTGGGGAGAGGGGGAGGGGAGTGGTGGGAAGGGGCGATGTGTGGGAGGAGGGGGAGGGAAATGGGAAACAGGGAGGAGGCGGAAATTTTAAGTAAAGAAGAATAAAATAAAGAAAAAAAAGAATATATATTTAATGTTTTATATGTACAGGTATAGAAAGCAATGAAAAATTGTTTTTTGAAGCAGTTTACATTAGTCTCAGTTATTTAAGAGAGCAGAACTGATAGAATAAACCCACACACAAAGGATACACAGATATTTGAACGAATTAGAAGAAACAGAGGACCCCTGGCATATATCAAGTCAGACACTCAAAAGTCTCACTGATGACTTGGTGATAAAAGAAGCTATTATGATGATGGGGAACAAGGAATGGCCCTCAACCTCTGGAAGAGATAACACCTGGTGCTCACTCACATTCCATATCCGTGACTCAGCGTTTGTGCTGCTCCACTACTTCCAGTAAGCCAAGTCTATGTGCTCTGCCTAACTTCTTACTACCAACAATGATAGAAACAAGCAACCACTGCTTTCCATAGTGGTTGCACAGGTTTGCATTCCTACCAGCAATGGATGAGTGTACCCCTTACTCCACATCCTTTCCAGCAAAGGCTGTCATTGGTGTTTTTGATTTTAGCCATTCTGACAGGTGTAAGATGGTATCTCAAAGTTGTTTTGATTTGCATTTCCCTGATCTCTAAGGAGGTTGAGCATGACCTTAAGTGTCTTTTGGCCATTTGAATTTCTTCTGTTGAGAATTCTCTGTTCAGTTCAGTGCCCCATTTTTTAATTGGGTTAATTAGCATTTTCACCTCTAGTTTCTTGAGTTCTTTATAAATTTTGGAGATCAGACCTTTGTCTGTTGCAGGGTTGGTGAAGATCTTCTCCCAGTCAGTGGGCTGCCTTTTTGTCTTAGTGACAGTGTCCTTTGCTTTACAGGATCTTCTCAGTTTCAGAGGTCCCATTTATTCAGTGTTGCCCTCAGGAAATTTGGGATCAACCTACCCCAGGACCCAGCAATACCACTCTTGGGAATATACCCAAGAGATGCCCTATCATACATCAAAAGTATATGTTCAACTATGTTCATGGCAGCATTGTTTGTAATAGCCAGAACCTGGAAACAACCTAGGTCCCCTTCTATGTAAGAATGGATGAAGAAAGTGTGGAATATATACATATTAGAATACTACTCAGCAGGAAAAAACAATGATTTCTTGAATTTTGCATGCAAATGGACGGAAATAGAAAACATTATCCTGAGTGAGGTAAGCCAGACCCAAAAAGAGGAACATGGAATGTACTCACTCATAATGGGTTTCTAGCCATAAATAAATGATATTGAGCCTATAATTCATGATCCTAGAGAAGCTAAATAAGAAGGTGATCCCAAAGAAAAACATAGTTATCCTTCTGGATATTAACCTTCATCAGGCAATGAAAGGAGACAGAGACAGAGTCCCACATTGGAGCACCAGACTACAACCCCAAGGTCCAACCCAGGAGCAGAAGGAGAGAGAGCACAGCACGAGCAAGGAACTCAAGACCGCGAGGAGTGCACCCACACACTGAGACAATGGGGATGGTCTATCGGGAACTCACCAAGGCCAGCTGGACTGGGTTTAAAAAAAAGCATGGGATAAAACCGGACTCGCTGAACATAGCGGACAATGAGGGCTGCTGAGAAGTCAAAAACAATGGCACTGGGTTTTGATCCTACTGCACGTAATGGCTTTGTGGGAGCCTAGGCTGTTTGGATGCTCACCTTAATAGACCTGGAAGGAGGTGGGAAATCCTTGGACTTCCCACAAGACAGGGAACCCTGACTGCTCTTCGGGCTGCTGAGGGAGGGGGAGTTGATTGGGGGAGGGATATGGGGGTCAGGGAGGAGGCAGAATTCTATAATAAATAAATAGATAAATAAACAAACAAACAAATAAAAAAAAAGAAACAAGCAGCTCCAAATGCAGTGTGGCCAAGAAACCCTAAAGACAGAACATGCTTCCTGTAAGACATCATTGGAGAGAGATGATCACCAGTGAATTCCCCATAGTATTGATTGTCAGTTTACACTGGAGAGGTGGCCTCTAAAGTAGCCATTTAGGAATGGTTGATTAGCTGAGGAGCACATGTTATGTAAATTAGGAACTTGTAACATGGTCTTTGATTTTGCATTTCACATAACCAATATTTTAAGAATGATGTTACAGATATATTTCCCATATTTGTATTTAAATAAGCATTTTTCCACATCAGTTGAAGACATACTGAGTCAAACAAGCCTGGGTTGTACCAGCATTTTTCACTCTTTAAATAATATTAATTGATACCTTAATATACACTGATCATTTATTGAACCTTTCATTGTTTAAAAGAAATATGTGTACAATACTAAATTTTAATATTCAAGACATATATAAAAAATTTATTTGAAAATGCCACTGTCTGCAGTCAGTAGTTAAATGAATAAATATTGCAAAACATGGGCTGTATTTTCTAGCAATTAAATTAAACAAGTAAATTTCAATTAAGATATCATTGATATGCCACTTAATTACTATATGTGCACCATAAAAACTATTCCAAAGTAGGAGATTATATTCCTAGTAAATCCTATTCCTTATTATTCCAAAAACATATGCAAATTCCATGCATGCTCCTTTCTTATAATGATAAAAAAGGATGCAGAAATGTTCAGCCAAGGGACAAACATTTCCACAATGCAAGGATATGCCAATTTCTTCCCTTCTGAATTTAATTTTGTGAGTGTTTTTGGATCATTCTTCTCAATGTGACTTTACTTGCTTGTGAAGAGCCAATGAAAATGTTATTATATACTGTAAGCCACTAAGTCTCAGACTTTAATCTGATTATTCTGTCTGCAGATCTTTAAAAGTTAGTATGGAAGACACTCAAATCTAACAAAATCTAATCTAAGCAAGGAATTATTGAGTTTTCCAAATTCATTATAAGCCATAATGGTCAGGTGTTGTGAACTAAGGCAAATTTGGTAACCTAATTTGGCTTTTAAAATGATCAGGCTTAGTGCTACTTTCAAAGACATCTCTTCAGATGGTAACTAGGAAAACTACAAAACTAAGCATAATTACATTACTAGAGAACTGTAAGAAGATAAGCCCATCACAGATCTTTAATTTAAAAAGGGACTGTTAGAAATACTGTCGCCAGTGGCATAGTCAGAACTAAGAAAAGGATGAAGGATCCTGGAAATATGCCATTTTTTTTTTTTTTTTGCATGAGCCCACATAAAAATGCAAGATGGAGACAAACTGAAAATTTTCATAATAGTTAGTCACAGATATATCACTAATTTGAATCATTTTGAGTATCATCTTAGAGACAACTATTGACATCTCTTTTAGTTGTATTAAAGAAATGGTGATAATGACTCCAGTTGATTTTTGGATAGGCAATCGATATTTAATGATTAGAAAGAGCTGTTTGGTTTAAAACGAGTCAAATTGTATTTTCCAGATTTTATGGGAGATTGGTGACCTAGCAAATTAATTATGGAAAAAAGACAATTTATTAAGGCATTCAATTCTTAACTTGTATTATTATTATTTGGCACTGGAATTTCTGAAGCAAACAAGCAGCTTGAAGATGTGTATGTCTCTGTAAGAAGTGGAAACAGCAAACAACAACCATGTCACATTTCAACATTACATTTTCTTCTGAAGACATTTTTATGTGAAGTGATGTCTTCCACATTGATGGAAGTTACCTCTCTCTTTGCTGCCATCCATCAACTGTGATATAAAAGCAGGATGTTGATGCCTGATGTAAAAATAGGTCATTTTGAGGATGGAGGGATAATTATCTGATCTCAGTTATGCACATAGTGCCTGTGAACAACACCCCTCATTATAAAACCTGAAGCTATGAATGTCATAATTTCTATTTAATTGCAATTATAAAATGTTTCACTAAAAGAATCTACAATCACAGAGAAAAGAAGTATTTATATTCCCTTTTCAGAAACTGATAAAATATTTTCCCAATGCCTTAAGAGTAAATTTTGACATATTTCCTTTGAACTATTGTTTTTGTCGCTTTTTTTATTTTTAAATATTTTTAAACTTTATGTCTTTTATGTTTTAATTTAATAATTACATTATTTCCTACTTCGCTTTACTCCCTCCAAACCCTCCCTTCTTTACTCTCTTTCAGGAGTTAATGGTCATTTTTTAGTAACTATTGTTACATTCATATATGCTTGTGTGTGTATATCCCTAAATATAACCTGCTGTATATAACTGTACTGTCCAATGTTACTTGTACATATATTTGACTTAAAAAACTGATAGGTGGCCTCTACCTTGGGGAAAATTACTTTTTCCAATCTCAATATTCCTTAGTTCTCTGCATAGGGTTGAGGCCTTTTTGGCAGTCTATGTTTAAGCTATCACAATGAAAAGACTTTATGGGTGTAGCTTTAGACAGTCCTAGGAGATACAATCTTACATCAAAGTCTTTAATCCTCTACCTCTTACAAGCTTCCTCCTTTTTCTGCAATGATCCTTAAGCCATGAGTGCAAGAGTGGTATTGTAGATGTTTCCATTGGGTGTGGGCGCCGTAAAATTGCTTTTTGATTCATTGCAACTTTCTGTAACCTGAAAACTTCCAGAGGAGAGAAGCCATCAATAGTATTACCCAGCTATGACTCCTATGAAGTAACACAGTGTTCAACAGGGAACAGTGACTTTAAAGCAGCAGTAGTGTCATGAATAGCTTATTCATAGCAAACAGCTCCCAAATTGGGCTATACTTTTATGGCTATCTTTGAATGCTAACAACTCTCCATGGAATATCTTCAAAGCAAAGACAAGACTGGGAACCAGAACAACAGGACTTAGCATCTCCAAAGAGTATACTTTATACAGGGAAGCTCCCTGTGTTTCTTGTTGCTATGGTCATATACCTGACAAAAGCAACTCGATGGAGGAAGGAAGGCTTTATTTTCTTTCATATTTTGAGGGTACAGTCCTTCATCATGGGAATACATAACAGAGATAGCAGCTCTAGGCATGGCAGCAGGAAGGTGAAGCAACTGTTTTCCTTGTTTCTGCAATAAGGAAGCAGAAAGAGATGAAGGCTGCCCCTTTGCTTGATTTTATCATTCCATTTAATCTGGAACCCAAGGTCAGAAAGAGTCATACTTTGATTCTGTGTAGGTCTTCACTCTTCAGTTTATCCTTTCCGGAAACACCCACGTAGACATATCAGGAGGGGAATGCTTTCCTCGGCCATTTCTTTTTAAACTTTCCTCTTGTGGTAGTACTGGGTTCTTCTAAAGTATGCAGGAGAATTCCCATTAGATCTGAGAAATAATTAATTTCCTGGATGTCTGAATTACTTCAATGGGAATAGAGCTAGTTTGAGTGTGGCCTCTGATAGGTTTCTGAGGAACAGCATAATCCCTTACCACTCTGGGTTTTCTCTGGTAATGGATCTCCAAACCAACTTGAGTGCTTCAAACTACTTCTAAATTCTGCCTTATTTTTATTTTTGTATCATTTCTGGGGCTTGTTTTTGGGATGGGTCACACAAATTAACCATTATCAGGGATATAGGTTTATGAATCTTTCACCTAGTTTCCTTGTATAAAAGAAGAAATTAATAAGTAGTAATTTATGAAGACATATTGATTGCTTTTTGGTCAACTCAGAGGAGTAAAAAGAGTAATTCCTCTCCTGCCATCACAAGATAAAGTCTGGAATAAATTTACCTACGGGGCAGGTAATTGATCAAACTGTCTTTTGTGGGAGGTAAAGAGGACATGTTCCCAGAGGTGCTTCAATTTTTTTAGTTCTCTGATTTTGTTCATGCTATGCTTAGAAAAAAAAATAGGTTTTAAAGATCTCCTATTTTAAAAAGAGGAAAGAGTCTCAGAAGGTTTTTGGTGTATGACATTGTCCGAAATTCTAATCCTGCTAGAGTATGAGTGCCTCAAAGGCCCATTCATTTCTTAGGACACAGTGGAGGACTTCTACAGTTATATCCTTTGGAATTCAACTCAAAACTTAGATTGCTATGTATCTATCTTTTAAACACACGAATTTTACAATAAAAACAAACGAAGATAGTTTGATGCCACTATGAGGGAAAGCACAAAGGAACTCCTTGACTTATTTCTTCTTGGCCAGAAATTTACTCTGAAATTATGGTTTCACAAAATAAAAACACTGTTTAATACTTTCCAGATAAGGAAAATTTGCTTTAAATTTTATCCTTCAAAACCTCTTTATTAATGTCCCATTTGTCAAAGATTACTATGCCAAGATCTAAACTAATGCTAATTTAGGAGGTAACTAATATGGATCAACTACAAGAGATGAGGAAAAAAAGACCTTTATGGCCTAGACAGTGGTGGAACATGACATTAATCCCAACACTTATGAGGCAGAGGCATGTGGATCTCTATGAGTTCATGGACAGCCTGATCAGCAAAGCAAGTTCTAGGACAGCTAATGCTACACAGAAACCTTGTCTTGAAAATCCAAAATAAATGCATAGCTTTAATTATGGAAGTCTCTAACTGGCTACGTGTGATACTGTTAACCAAAACAGAACATAGCATCTCTAGCAAACATGTTATTTTCTTAAGCTTCAGTAACTCTTTGACTGCACTGAAAACATACCCTGAAGAAATTGAAGAAGACACAAATTTGGGGAAATAATTTAATGATTTCAAAAGAGTCAACAAGACCAAACATGCAAAAGCTTATTCGGAGCTGGTATTCTGTACACTTCTGTATTATAGAAATAAAATCCTCAAAATTCTGAAGAACTCTGGGCCTTGGGTACTTTACAGAAAAAGACAGAAACAGAGGATTCTGAGGTTCTAGTAAATCCATACAGCAGAAGATGAACTGATATCTGCTAACTATTTAAAAATAGATGAGATTTGTTTCATTTCTGTATACATTCCTCATTTATCATCTAATTTACTTTTTATAATTTACATCTTGCAACTTGTTATGTTTTCATGTTAAAATTCAAAACCCCATGCATCTCAGAAATGAAACTATTATTTTCACTTAGTCAAAAACAGAAGGGCAATAAAAAAGAAAAAAAACAGTGTGTTTCATTAGAAACACCTTTTATTTTACTTAGAAAAATAAGTTTCTAAGTAAAACACAATCCTGGTGTCAGTCCATTTTTATGTCAGTATCCAATGTCAAGAAACTATGCATGTTTGGATCTTTCCTCTTTTGACCTATAAGGTAATCAGAATGTTTTACTTTATTATTTGATAATAAATCTTTAGAGATTCTATTGTTTCTTAGTTTTGCAAACAAAGCTAAGCTAGACATAAACTTGGAAACAGTTATCTTAGTATTGCTAGTATTTTTCTTTGTAAGGGCAGCATGTCTACTTTTGCTTGAGGTAGTTACTAGAGGGACAAACATTTATTATTTTTGTCATCAATTTAAAAAGTAACATATCTCGATGTTTTTAAAGAAAGAATTAGGAATTATGCATGAATATATTTTACAGATATTTATGTTCTTATTTTTTTATTTCTATTGATCATCATGATATTTTGAATTCCTTCCACTTGGTGTTTGTTAAAAGTACAATAGAAATCTCTGTATCAGCACTAATTATGAAATGCTACAAATCTGTCATTATCCAGTGAAGAAAATGTTTATTAGAATGGCATGAACTGAAGAATCATTTATGTCTAAGGGACACATGTTTAACATTAATTTTCTCTTTTGCACATCTAAAAATATGTGGTTCATTATGAATTACTAGATAATATTGCAAACATTTAAATAATAAATGTTTTCAGAAACTGCTTCTTGAAGCACTAGTGAGGGAAAAGCAAAATTTTCCTATAAATAAAATAATTAGAGCAGAATATGTATGATGATAATGTCTAAAGAACTGAAGATCAGGAAATAGAGTGAAATGCAGGAAACGAGAATGAGGTGAACTGTTGTGTATGTATCCTGAGAGAGCTTCCATTTTGAAGGAACTAAGTAAGCCAGTACACAGAAAGTTCCAAGGCCATAAAAGGTAGAAGAAAAGAGCTTATAGAGTCACACCAAAGATCCTTTTGAATGCTTAGTAGAATGCTGGTGAAATTTCACATGAAAGAGTGAAAAGAATATGCTGCAGTCATATGAGGCAAAATTATGTTCTGTGTTGACCATTATACTTATGGAGTAGTATATGGAGTAAACAAACATTGTCTTCTGTAAGAGGAATACTGAGACTTAGATTCCATGTTTTCCTAGACACACTAACAAATATTAACAATACATAAGATAATTTTTTGAAGTAATGTGAATCTATCCAAAGATAATCTCAAGTATATATAAATGGTTATAAAAGGCCTTGTAAGCAGAGACGGCTCTTTCTTTCCTGGCCACACACATCCGAATAATCACACAGAAACTATATCAAGTACAGCAGCACTGTTTGGCCAATAGCTTAGGCATATTTCTACATAGCTTTACATCTTAATTTAACTCATTTCTATTAATATATGTATCACCATAGATTAGTAGTCTACCAGTAAGGTTCCAGCATCTTTCTCCTTTGGCAACCACATGGCATCTCCTTGACTCTACCTATTCCCTCTCTTTCTCTGTTCTAGTTTCACACCTGGTTCTAATCTGTTAAGTCAATGGCCCAAACAGTTTTATTCATCAACCAATAAAAGCAACACATATACAGAAGGACATCCCACATCCATACCTACTAATGATTTACTACATACAGCATCAAATTAAAATTCTTTGGTTATAAAATGACACTACTACTTCTGTTCATGAGCAAGAAATTCAACAAATTAGCCGGGCGATGGTGGCGCACGCCTTTAATCCCAGCACTCGGGAGGCAGAGACAGGCGGATCTCTGTGAGTTCGAGACCAGCCTGGTCTACAGAGCTAGTTCCAGGACAGGCTCCAAAGCCACAGAGAAACCCTGTCTCGAAAAACCAAAAAAAAAAAAAAAAAAAAAAAAAGAAATTCAACAAATTGAAATAAATCCAGAATTGATGTCTTTAATTTGACATAAAAGAATACACAATGTATCATGACAGCACTCCACTTGTTCAGTAAAAAAGAAAAAAGAAATTGTCTGAATACTTAAGACATATGACATAGGTCATATGAAAAATCTAATTTAAAATTTTACATACTGAAGACTATAATGTTCCCAATTAAATTTGAATAGATGAGGCTTATTATTATGAATATGTTAAGCCAGAAGAATTCATTAGAACCATATCAATATAAGATACAAAGACTAAGAGTAAATAATTGAATTGCCATTGAGCTATAGGATAGGAAAAAAAGAAATATATGTATATAGAGTCACTGTAGTAGAGGCACATAGAGGACAGAAGGCATAACATTTTTAAAAATAAGTGACCAGAAATTATCTAAATTAAAGGACAAGTATAGAGCAAAGACCTAAAAAACCCAAACCACCATGGTAAAAATAATGAAGGATATTTCTCCTACTTTCTTCAAAATCAATTCTTACAATTTAAGAAGAAAATGTATAAATATTTGCTGAAGGAATTCCTATTGCCAGTAGCCTTTAAGTTATCTGCCCACTTGGGTGTGGCCTCTTATACTATTTATACCAATGTAAAGCACTCGTCCGGCTTCTTTTTCTGGCTGCAGGATCCAGTTGCTGCTCTCCATTCCAGCAGAAGATTGTGATTTGTGAGTCTAGCCCTAAATAAATAACTCTCAATTATTCTCAATTCTGAGCTAGACTGGGATTTCTTTTAAGCATCCTTCTTCATCTGGTGCCCCACATGGATTGCGACTCCACACCTAACAGGTGGATGTTGAGTACCAAAGACACTCCATTTGTAGCTTGTTTTCTTCTTGGCAAAACTGACCTTTGGGCAAGGAACGTCCCATGCATAAACCATTGACAAAATACACAATGTCCGTACAAGACAAGCAAGGTTCAAGAAAAAAGACTGAAGACAGGGTAAGACGGTTTTGAAAAATTTCTTGCCTCTGAAAATGGTCTGTCAGTTACTTTAAGCCTTAGCCAAAGTTAGTTGCTCTGACATTGAAAATGAGACTTTGGGTAATTGCTTAGGTAGACAGTAGTTTCTGTCATTTTTGCACATTTTGGAAGTTGCTTGATTGCACTTCCTGCTTAATCAAGTAATATTATTTCCCTTCTCGGGTCTTCAACGGGGTTGAAGACTAGATAGTTGTAGTTTCTTTCCTCTCATGACTTGGCCAAGTTATTTATTATACAAGACTTAAACTCATTAGGATAGGATAATTGTTGAAACATTTATCACATGTTTCTTGCTTGATATATTTGTTCTTATTGTATACAATTTTGTATTAGGTTTAGAACTCTCTTATTTAAATAAAAGGGGGAGTTGCTGCAGGAATTCCTCCAGTAGCCTTTAAGTTACCTGCCCACTTGGGCGTGGCCTCATACTATTTATGCCAATGTAAAGCATGTGTATGGCCTCTTTTTCCAGCTGCAGAATTTGGTTGCTGTTCTCCGTTCCAACAGAGGATTGTGATTTGTGAGGAGTCTACTCCTAAATGAATAAGCCTATATTATTCTAAATTTGAGTTACTGTGGGATTTGTTTTAACTGTCCTTCTTCAAATACTAATCATGATATCTTGTACTCCTAGGACATGCAAAATAAAGTCCTACATCCTGAGAGGCCACATATCAACAGAGGCCATTACACGTCCTAATCTCTCACTTTGAATGAGAGATCAACACCATCTTTGTGTAGTCACCTGTCTTCCCTTTGTAAACATCTATGTCCAGATTTATTTTATTAGGCTTCTAATCATATTGGATTGGGTTAGTCAAACTATTGGTTTAAAAGTCTGCTTCTCAATAGATTGTCAATTTTGTGTGCTGAGAGTTAAGACTAAAACATAAGTTTTGTGAGCTCATAATGCAGGAAAAAAACTTAAAAAGACAAAAAGGATACATTGTGCAAAAGATCAAAATAAAGAGAGGTCAATCATCAGAGACAGGCAAGTATACACTGGATAAAAGTTTTAACAGAAATAAAACATAACAATCAGCCTAAAACTCTATATACTCTTAAGTAGGATTTAATATGAACAACAACACAAAGTTTTATAACCATATAAAAAGTTATAGAGGAAACCATTGATGTGTGTGTGTGTGTGTGTGTAAGTAACCTATGCATATTTTACATCAGGCAAAAATAACCTCTTCAATAAAATACAACTGAATTTTGGATTCATAAAGGTAGAAAACTAAAATGTATGATATCAGTATAGAAGTCAACAGAATGAGGAGTGAAAATGTATTAACATAAGTGTTTTTTATGATTCGCTTGCACAGACTCACTAAAACTGTGATCCAGAGAGCTCACCTGTAGGCATTAATTCAAGACAAGCAAAATCTTATATCTATACACAGACTTTCATGTGAACACACATGTTCACAGGAACTTTATTTGTAGTAAAAACTTTAAATGAAACTAAATACCCAACAAAGGGAGAATTGATAAACACATTGTGTTGAAAAGCTAAAGTAAAACACTTCACAGCAGCAAATAATAATGACTCAAACTGCAGCATGGATGAATCTCAAAGAAATTAGAATAAGTGAAAGAAACAAGATATCCATACCTCAGGTTTGTGATCATATACAATTTTAGAAAATTCAATCAATTTGATGCAGTAAAAAAAATAGTGATTGCACAGTGTCATAATTTGATTTTCTGAACTTGACATAAATGGAGATATAACTGAACATAGAGATCACAATTAGGAAGTGACTCCATCAGATTGGCCTCTGAACACGTTTGTAGGCCATTTTCTTAATTGCTAATTAGTGTAGGAGGACCCATTCCCAGTATGTGTTGTTTCATGTCTGGGCAGAGAGTATAGGAAGAGAAATGTGCAATCCAAAAGATGCAAGCCTGTAGGTAGCATTCTTCTCAGCATACTACTTAAGTTCCTGCCCCAGCTTCCTTTAATGATGGATTACAATGTGTAAATCACACAATCCATTTCTTCCTCCAGTTTTATTTTTGTCATGGTGTTTATCCCAAAAGCTGAAACTATAGGCATAAGGTAAAAAAGTATTTAGTGGGGAAAGGCTAGAAGAAGGAATTAAATAAATTTTCAAAACTTCCTAGGAAAATGTATGTTTTATCAAATTTCAAATAATTTAATGACTATAAGTGAAAATCTATAAATTTTAGCATTTTAAAAGATGACTATTTTTCATGTTGTATCACATTAACAAAGAATGTGTTGGGCTGGGCGGTGGTGGCGCAGGCCTTTAATCCCAGCACTTGGGAGGCAGAATCAGGTGGATCTCTGTGAGTTCAAGGCCAGCCTGGGCTACAAGAGCTAGTTCCAGGACAGGCTCCAAAGCTACAGAGAAACCCTGTCTCGAAAAATTAAAAAAAAAAAAAGAAAGAAAGAAAGAAAGAATGTGTCACTATATTTCTACATACATTACACATCATCAAAAAATTAAATATTCACAAAATAATGCTTCTTAATTTTTAATAAAAGCTTTGCAAAGTCTTAATCGCAAGCTTCTGCATAAAAGAGTTTAGGTGGATAATAGAGCTGATTCAATATGTTTATCAGGCCCTGGAAGCAATGTTCACAACAATTACACTTCATGTTAATAGAACATTTTTGTTTGATGTTTAAATAATTTCATTATCAAGATGAATAATAAGATTGACTTTGACAACTTTCTTAATTACTGATTTTGATAGGAAGCCAACACTAATTTGAATTTCATTTTTTAAATGAATACACTGTTTGCAATCAGCCAAACAGCCCTCAATTAAATCAGAGTTTTAATATTACCCAAGTTGTCATTTTAATTACTGCTTGATATATGTAGAAAAATGACTATTTATGTTAATTTATAATATGACTTTCAAACAGATTAATTCATATGTGAATCTGTGGTAGTCTGTTGCAAATTTTATGTGTTAAAGAAACATAACAATATTTTTCACACTTCAGTTGTATACAAGTTTTAAAATAGTCAATTATTTTAATTAATTTGTGGATAACAATGTTTAAATCTCCTATAAAAATGTGACAGTTGAAAAATTACTAAAACATCCACTAAGTTTGACACCTGGGGATAAAGTCGAGAGTGATTTTATTTATTTCCTACCAATGACCACCTCTCAGATCCTAAGGCTCCAATAAATCTACTAAATTGTAGCCTATGTTTCTGGAGAAGCTTCCAGAGAAGAGACAACCCAATATTCCTTATCAATATAAAAAGTTAAATGACCAGTATTTTAGACATGTCATGACCGAGGACTGGATTAAGCCCTTCTAGGAGTTCTCATAGCTCTAAATAACACTGTCTTTCCAGAAAGAGCTTGTGTTAAAAAGATTGAGTTCTTTACATGGATCAGAAATGGTCACTTGCACTTTCGGGTTTGTCTTCAACTCCTTCAAGTGTTGAAGTAAATGTTAAGGATGCTCACGATGCTCACCAGGCTAGGCTGCATAGGCTACGACGTCTTTCTTCTTTTCTGAGGTGGAACAGGAGCAATCTGTAATGTTTGCCTCTGTAATTGAATTATGCCTTCAGTCAGGTAGAAAAGGCAAGCAGCAGCTTAAGGACAGTCCTTGACTTTCTGAGGCAGACACTATGGCTTTGCAAGGTTTATTCAGCTTGACTGGTTGGAGACAGGATGAAGTCAATAGTGCAAACTCTGTTCTACTATGATCCTGTTGGTTGAAGCATTAGTTAAATACAGCATAAGACATAGTAGCCTAATTTGGTCCTAGCTCCTGTCAATCAGAGTATTCATTGTCCAGCTACTTGATAGAATGTATATACACAGAAGAATTAATTAGTACTTAAATTGTACAGAAATGAAGAATGTATATAACTGGGAAATATTTCTGTGTATTTTACCTCTTGATGTATCATATGGGCTAACTTTTCCAGGATATTTGTGTAGAAAACAAGACTAAAAGATAAATTGTCTCACTTCAAGTCTGAGAACACTTATTTTTTAAGCAGTATACTAAAGACACTGTGTTTATCCAGGGAGAGGTTAGAGGTTCATTTGAAAGCATTCTGATTATTAAATGCTTTTATCTCTACCCAGGAGTCTCACAATTTTGTCAGCACTATGAAAAATATCCAGTAGCCATTCTTCTGAAAACAGCGTAAAATCCCTGAATAATAATATTTCTAGATAGCTGTTCTATGTTTGGTAACAAATGAATTCACCTTTGAAGGGTAGCATAATAGTTTCTTGCATAAGAAAGAAAGGTAACACAGACTTCTGTTTAAGTGACCAATATTGCATTGCCCAATTATGTTACCTCATAGAAGCACCACACATTAGGAATATTCTTGAAATATTGTTTATCAGCATTTAAGCTACCCTGGGAAATATCCATGACTCTCACTAGAGGAAACACCGAAGGGATCATTTGGGTCTTCATTGTTGTAACTTCACAGATTTCCTTTATCTGAAGATCTAACAACACTGCTAATCAGTCAAATAAAAGTGCAAAAAATAAGTTTAGATATAACTTACCATAAAGCTTGATTTGAAATTAGTTTGGTTGCCAAATGTATAACTTCCTTCTGTGTATAAAGAGATTCCTTTGTAGCTTCTTATTCCTCTTATTTCTCTAGTCTCTTAGGAAGTCATGTTTAATCACCCCTTAGTAGCTCTGAATGTTTCAACACCTAGCTGCACCTCAGATCTGTGAATGACAGACAACTAACTTCTTCAGAACCTATGGATGTAAACACTATAAAGCACAAGATCTCCGTCTTGTTGTCAATAATATGAAGAAGAAGGAGAGACTTTAGCTTCACTAATGGAGCCCACTCACATTGTAAGATATAGAGCAATTGACTCTAGTATTTTTATAGCAAAATGAAGGGAAAGAATCAGAAAAAGAATAGTTTGTGTGTTTTTCAAATACTGAGTCATCAAGAACATAGTTGAAACCTTTCCATCTTTCTGGTACCATCTGTCTAATGTTTTTAAATCTTGTCTTGTTCATAGTCCTCCTTGATTTCTTACTTCTTTCCTTTTTCTTTATACCTTGAGGGATAAAATATTAATTAATACATGGCAATAAAGAAAAACAATAACATCTATATTGCATAAAATTCTGGCTAAACTGTATTAGTCAGTAAGGCTTGTAAAAATACTATCTTTTATTCCTCCTTTGTCAGTTTACAGATTCTCTGTCCTGATGGATCCCAATGGGGAGGGGTAAAAGACAGATGAGGCACTTGGTGATGAATGAGAAGCTCTATGTACATCAAACAGAGATGAGAGCAAGAAAGAGTCTGCTATTCATTCACATATTATTAGAAAATTACCTACTTATGCATCTAAAAGAAAAATAATACTACATATGATTATCTAAACATAATATCAATAGAAGAGAATCAATATTGGTCACAGAAGATGCATACAATAGAAAACTAAAAATTCTAAAAACAATAACACTTTATTTGTTCATTTACTTTTGTGTTTAAAACAAATGAAAGGAATCAATTCATAATGGTCAAAAGTACAGTATGGTATTTGGCATGTCTGTTGGTGTCATCCTTGGTCAGTTCATGTATGGAAAATAATGTTGGTATTATTCTATCTGTAGCTTTGGATCCTGTCCTAGAATTCACACTCTAGACCATACTGGCCTCGAACTCAGAGATCCGTCTGCATCTACATCCAGAGTGCTGGGATTAAAGGTATATGCCACCATCTCCCAGGCTTTTCGTGGAGTTTCTGAAGTCACTAGGATTCACAGTCTCACTGCAAAATCCCTGATCCTCTGGCCTTTAGAAAATTCCCACCCCTATTTCCTCAGTGATCCATATCTCTTAACTGCTTAGGAAGGTATTTTTCAGATGAATCCATTGGAACTGGGCTTCACAGCTATGCATTTTGGTTGCTTTGGGTGGACTCCATCTTTTGCAAGGATAAATACTTATTTATCTATGGTTCTAAGGACAATTTTTTGTGGACGGTTGTCAGGGATTATGCTTTCAGATCATGCTTTCTTAAAGAACCATGTCTTCAATAGCAATGAGTACCTAAATAGGTTTTCAGTATTGGGCATGGTGTCTCTCTGGTTGAGAGTTTTATAAATTCAATTAGAAAAGGTGTTGGTGATTAGTAAGCTATATAGCAGTCTATTATTTGTGTTTTAATAAATAAAGCTTGTCTTAAGATCAGAGGACAAAGCAGCCATACTGGTCAGCCATACAGGCCAGGGAGTGTGGCACACACCTTTAATCACAGAACTGGGGAGACAGAGGCAGAGAGATCTCTGTGAGTTCAAGACCACGCTGGGCTACAAAAGATTGAATCTGTCTATCAAAGAAACAGAGTTCATTAAAGGTGATTGCAACACTTAGGATCACACACACACACACACACACACACACACACAAACACACACACCTTTAATCCCAGGACTAAGGGGTAGAGACAGGAGTGATATGGCTGGGCAGAGAGAGGAATATTAAAGGAAAGAGACAGGAACACAGTGGAGGGTGGAGTTTGTGGTTGGTGGAGAATCTTGCAGGATCACCCCTTTGTTTGAGTCTTAGTAACTTAGTAGAGGTCTCGATTCCATCCTAAAGGAAATCAGGTAGTGCTGCTGAAAGCCAGCCTCTGCTCAATGGTGAGAGCAGACTTGAGGGAAGCGGGCCATGAGTCATCTGGGGGAAGTGTCCTGGGAAAGGAGGCCTGAGAAAACTGCTCTGACAAGCAGGTGGGACAGTTTATGATATAGTAAAACTGCAGACATTTTGTAGAGCACAGGATTTGGAGGAATGTAAGCAATGAAGACACACAATTCTATCTGAATTATGATGGTTATTCAGACAGTTCATTTATATACAATATACATGAAAGAGATGAACTACAAATTATAATTAGGGAAACAAACACAAACTAGAATCAGAAATGCAACAATGGTATCTTGGACAAGGTGACCAGCAGTAGAATTGGTGACAAGTGATCACAGGTAAAATATACTATGAAGAAAGATATCTGCTGTTTGAGTTCATAAAAGAGCAATGAAGATGTTCCACAGGTTGTGGGCCTCTGCCACTGCATAAAAGAGATTAACATATAGTTAAATGGAGAGTTTGGTGGGTCATAATATTTGGAATACAATATTTAAGTTTTTGTTTAGGATTTGAATACTTAGTGGAATGATATTGGAGGAGGCACTTATTATAACTATAAAATATATTGTAGCATGAATTCTAACTCTGTGGCTAACTAATGACTAGCTGTTCACTCTGATATTCAGGCAAGCTTTAATTGATATAAATTATTATTCATACCAGCTTGCGACCTTATATTTTAGAGGATAATGTGGACAAAAATTTTAGACTTTGGTTTTCTACCACTCCAATGTGAACTTGGAGACTAAATAGCCCATATATCTAAGGTAAAATCATGTAATACTGGTGGGGTCATTAGACTGAAAAAGTTGGTACTGCACTTCACCTGGGAAGCACAGTTGAGCTGATCTTCTTAGTGGGGATACAGGTGAGCTGACCAGGAGGACAAGAGTGAAGGAAAGTTGACCCTACAACTCCTCATGTGCCAGGTGCTGGCATGGGTGGCCTTCCCTTCCTTGCCATAATTCTTAATGACCCAAGTGTCTGGTATGGGTTCCATTAGGTGGAATAGGCATTAAGTCTAAAATTATGTTGGTAACTAATCTCACAAGATGCGTGCCACCATTGCCCTAGCATATCTTGCAGGAAATTCATCATTATAGACCCAAGGATTTGTGGCTGGCTTAGTGTTTAAGTTTCTCTTTTAGTGATTTCCAGAGTACCTTTCTATGCAAAAGATGCTAGCACTTAGGGTTGCATGCTCTATATCTGCATTAAATCAACTTACTATCCAATACAGGTGTTGTTTCTTCAGTCATGGGGCCTTGCCATCAGTTTGTGTATGAGTAACCCATAGTCTTGGTAACAGTCTAGATTTTTTGAGGAGTTCCGTGTTACTCCTTTGACCAACAGTTTAACTAAATATAGGTCAATCCCAGTATGAGAAGCTTCATTGAGTGACAAGAGATTGCCAGTTGAGGCTCTTCCTCTCCCTTTATTTTGCGATTTGATTTTGCTTGCCTTCTTGTATATATTTTAGAAAGTTTCTACTCTGTTAGGTTCTCATATGACCACTTAGATGTTCCTTAATTTAAACTCTTACTTCCCATAATTCTTACTTTGTATCCCATTCCCTTCCCACTCTGCACTTGATCAAACTTTTCCAGGCCCCCATCCATTAATAACTACCTAATCTAGTTTATTTTCCCAGGGAGATCTATCTCCTCTCTCTTGTTCCTTATTGTAATCTCAGCCACTGTGGTTATAAGTACTGTGATTTGGTTGTTATTGACTTATCGGCTAATATCCACATTAAAATGAATACATACCATATTCGTCTCTATGGGTCTTGGATACATCACTTAGAATGTTTTTTATGCTGGTTTCATCAATTTACCTTTGAATTTTGCTATTTCCCTTTTTTAACTCCATTGTGAAAATGTACCCCATTTTCTTTATCCATTCTTCTATTAAAAAGCATCTGGGTTTTCTCCAGTTTATGGTTTCCATGAAGAGCAGCAATAAACATGATAAAGCCAGAGTCTCTGTAGTAGGATGAACCTACTTTTGGGTATAAGCTCAAGAGTGGAATAGCTGGATACAGAAGTAGATTGAGTTTCATCCAAAGAACCAACACACTGATTTCCACGGTGACTGTAGGAGCTTGCATTCCTACCAGCAAGATATGACTGTTTCTCTCATTCCACATCCTTGCCAGCATGAACTCTGACTTGTTTGGATGATTTTAGTTGCTCTGACAGGTGTAGTATAAAATTACAAAGTAGTTTTGTTGGTGCAGTTTTATTTTATTTTGTTTTTGTCTGTTTGATTTGTTTTGGTTTTGTCTGTTTTGTTTTGTGTTGTTTTCTTTTCTGAAACAGGATTTCTCTGTGTAAGAGCCTTGACTGTCCTGAAGCTCACTTAGTAGAGCAGACTGGCTTTGTACTTACAAACATCTGCCTGTCGTCGTCTCCTGAGTGTGGGGACTAAAGTTGTACACTACACACCCAGCTACAAAGTAGTTCTGATTTGCATTTCCTTGTTGGCTATATATATATATATATATATATATATATATATATATATATATATATAAAGATGAACATATCTTTAAATGTTCCTCAGCCACTTGAGTTTCCTTTTTTGAGAATTCTGTTTTGGATCTGTACCCCATTTTTAATTGGGATATTTGCTTTCTTGATATCTAGCTCTTTGAGTTCATTATTTATTTTAGACATTAGTCCTATATGGATGTGAGAACTGAAAAAAAATTGTTCCATTCTGTAGGTTGGTGCTAGGTACAAATGATGTCCTTTGTCCTAGGAAGCCTCCTAGTCTCTTAAGGTTTCATTTATTAATTGTAGATCTTAGTGCCTATATTGTTTTTCTCCCAGGAAGTCTTTCTTGTGTCAACAAGTTAAAGGCTATGTCACAACTTTCTCTTCCATCAGATTAAGTATATCTAGTTTCATGTTGATATTTTTATCTATTTTTATTTGAGTTTGTGCAGAGTGGTACACACACACACACACACACACATATATATCAATTTGTATTTTTTCATACGAAGACATCCAGTTTGACTGGCACCATTTGTTGAAGATGCCATCTTTGGTTCAGTCTATATTTCTTGCTTTGTTAAATCAAAAATTAGACACTTATTTATGTATGGTACTTCAATTTGTTTCCATTGATCATTGTGTCGGTATTTGTGCCATTACTGCAGAGTTTTCATTACTATACCTCTGTAGTACAACTAAAATCAGGGATAGTAATACTTACAAGATTTCTTTTTAAGCTATCCTGTATTTTTGTGTTTCCATATGAAGCTGAAAATTGTCCTTTCAAGACCTGTGAAGAATTTTATTGAGGAATGCATTGAATCTGTAGATTTCAGTTGGTACAATAGCCATTTTTGCTATATGAATCCTAACAAATCGTGTACATGGAAATATCTTTGCATCTTCTGAGAGCTTTTTCAATTTCTTTTTTCAAGGTTTTAAAGTTTTTTAACATACAGGTCTTTCAATTGTTTTGTTAGAGTTATGCCAAGATATTTTATGTTACTTAAATATATCATGAAAGGTGTTACTTCCCTGGTGTCTTTCTCACTGCTCTTCCCATTTGTGTGTAGGAGAACTAATGAGTTTTTGGGAGTGTATTTACATACAGCTACTTTGCTGAAAGTGTTTAGCAGATGTAAGAGTTTCCTATTGTAACAATACTCTGACTTCTTCCTTTCCAATTTGTATTGCCTTAGTCTCTGTCAGTTGTGTTCTTGCTCTAGCTATAAGTTCAAGTGCTATATTAAATAGGTTTTGAGTAAACAACCTTGTCTTGTTATTGATTTTAGTGGAATTATTTTGAGTTTCTCTCCATTGAAATAGATATTGAATGTAGGCTTGCTGTCAACTGCCTTTGCTATATGTCCCCTGTATCACTAATCCCTTCAGGATTTTTACTATGAAGGAGTGTTAATATTTGTCAAAGGCCTTTTCTGAAATGAAATGATCATGTGTCGTTTGTCTTTCACTCTGTTTATATGATGGATGACATTTATCAACTTACAAAAGTTGTACCAACTCTGCATCTGTGAGGTGAAGCCTACTTGATCATGGTGGATGATCATATTGATATGTCTTAGATTAGGTTTGGATGCATTTTATTGGGTAATTTTTCATCTGGGATCAAAAAGGAAATTTGTTTAAAATTCTCTTTCTTTGTTGAGACATATATTTTGGGAATCATGATAACAATGGCCTCATACAACTAATCATGCAATATTTCTTCTGTTATTAATTTTTGGAATAATTTGAGGAGTATTGGCATTAACTCTTCTTTGAGAGTCTGATAGAAAGCTTCTCTAAAATAATCTTCATCTGATTTTTTCAATTGTAGCTTCTATTTCATTATGGAATATAAGTATGTTTAAACTTATTATCTGGTTTTGATTTAACTCTAATAGATGGTATATATAAAGAGAATTATCACTTTCTTTTGGATTTTCCAACTTTGTGGAGTATAGGTTTTTAAAGATGTCCTTATGATTCTCTAGGAGTCCTTGGTGCCTGTTTTTACGCCTACCTTTTCAATTCTAATTTTGTTAATTTGGATCTTCTTCTGACTTTTAGTTAACTGGCATCAGCGTTTGTCAGTCTTATTGCTATTTTTAAAAGAACTGATTCTTTCCTTCATTGATTTTTTTTGTGTTGATTTAACTGTTTGTTTCCATTTTATTTGTATCAGCCATCAGCCCCATGCTTGATTATTTCTTCCAGTATATGCTTTTTGGATATGATTTCTTCTTTTTGTTCTAACATCTTTGTGGTGCTATTATGTTACTAGTAGATCTTTTGATTTTTTATGTAGAAAATTAATACTATTATCTTATTTCTCAGAACCTCTTTTATTGTGCCTCATAAATAAAAGTATGTTGTGGGTTTCTTTTCAATGAACTGTATTCTACCTTTTTAATTGAGCCATTTTCATTAAATAGAGTTGCTCAGTTCCATAGGTTTGAAAACTTTATTTTTATTTTTGTTGTTGGTGTTATTATTGATATAAAGTTGTAACTTGTGATGGCAGCTAGGATGAGAGATATAATGTCAATTTTCTTGTTTCTGTTTGTGCTTACTTTGAGTTCCAGTATATAGTTAATTTTATGAAGTTCCATGTGGTTCTGAAAAGAAATTCTTTTGTGTTTGGGTGCAACATTCTTCAACAGTTTCACTCATTGCTATCCATTGATACTTTTTGTGTGTGTTTTCATGGATTTCTTCAAGGGATTTATTCATTTCCTTTTTAAAGACCTCTATCACATTCATAAATATGTGTCAAGGTCTTTTCTTGTGATCAAAGAGTACTCAAAGACCACAGCAAAAAGTCTGCTAAGATCTGGAAATGAGAATGGTGGGTTGAATTCAGGTGAATTTGGGGAGAGTTGGAAATCTCAATTAGCCTACCTGCTTCCCTGGACACAGTGTCCTGTGGGTTCCCATGAAATGCCTACTCGTTTTAGTGGTTTAAAAATGAGAGGAGGGAAGTTTGGAAAAAAGAGTTTTCATTGACATGGATGCAGAAGGGAAGGAAAGGCTTGTAGCAGGGAGTCGCTAAGGAGCTAATGATGAGAGTAGGGACTGGCCTTGAGTAAACTGAGGGAGAGGTGAAGATCTGCAGTTATCCTTCCTGTCTCCCCAGACTGAGTGTCCTGTGGCTTCCCAGGACTGCCTACTGGAGATGCAATCTTGGATAAAACAATGAGTGTTGAGATGAAAGTTAAGAGGGAAAAATCTGCATGGGCCACTCGAGATGCTGGCAGATAAGGGGGAATACAGGGGTCATGGTCTGCTAAAGATCTGTGAATAAGACTGGGGAACTAGTTTTGGAGGAGTTGAGGAGGAGTTAAAGGAGTTAAAGTTAAAGACATGAAGTTGGTCTAGATGGAGTCAAATATGTACACTCTGAAGTAATCTGAAGTAGTCTTCCTTTTAATTCAGCTTTGCTTCTGTGATTGAGCTAGGATTCGTGGTTTCTGAGGGATGGAGAAAAATGAATTTCTGTCTATCAACAGTTTTGTTTATTCATTACAATACTACATAATAATTTAAATCTCTGCATTTTCAGAAGGTAATATGAAGGCAATTTGAGAGACAGCAAGAAAATTTTGAATCTTGTGTTTTCTCTTAAGTGGCTGAAGATCTGTAAAGTTGATGATTCTCTTAATGCTCAAGTTTCTTTTCATATAGTATACACATTTACTCTTACAAATTAAAGATGATGTTGGTAGTTGTTGTTTATTGGTTTTAGTTTAGATTCTTAGTTATGTGTCATGTATGTCTATATAATGTATATAGGTATACACACATCATGGCTACTGTAACTTCAATGAAGTAAGAACATGAAACAGTTTGTTGAGACAATTTAGTACACATCAATGTATTTTTTTGTTTTAATGCATTTTCATTTGTTTAAAAGAAAACAACACTGTTTTCAAATCTCCATTGAAATTTTCACTAAAGCAGGCATTGTTTGAAAACATGCTATGTCACAGTCTAGAAGCTCAGGTAAAGAATTCTCAGTTCAAAGCAAGCTGGGTGTACACAGTGATACCGTAGATAAAAACAAATGTGTTCATATTTAATAGATGAATATGATATTAATTATTTTCAACTATTTTCTTATAATCATTATTAAAACAATCACATTAATGTTATGTTTAAATTTAATGACAATATCTATTGAATATATCATATTTGGACCATCCAAAACTTGAGGTAATTTATTCAGAGGATAAATGCTACAGGTATCCTTTGATTATACAGTTCTTCAGTCATTATTATTCCATGCTAATTTGATAAATTCCATACTTATATCATCATTGATTTGCAGTGTCTTTTAAGAGACATGTTTTCAGTTAGTAGATATGACTATAGGTAAGTAATGTCATGTAGAAAGCAAGATCTAAGAATTAATCTTTTCACTATTGCTGAAATGATATTGCTTCTAGACACTCTCTGTAGGCATGTGTTTATCTATATTCAATATTTCTATAATTTTATGTATTAAAATATACTTGCAAATTAAACCTTTTCAGTATTAAATGAAGAGTATAAGGTTAATTCTAAAAATAGCATTTTTAAGAATTTACTTTTGTTCACGTCTATGTAGATATAATAGTATGCCCCAAATATGTAGGTAGGTGCCAACAGAGGCTGAGAAAGAGCACTAAAACCCTTGGAGTCAGAATTATAGTTGGTTGTGAGTTACCCAAGTTGGGTAGTAGGAATGAAGCTCTAGTCCTCTGGAGGAGCAGCAGGTTCTCCCAAACACCAAACTATCATACCAGTCCCTAGATATTATTTTCTTAATTTTAGAGTACATAGTATATGATTCTAAACTACTATTAAGCTAAACATACTTAATTTTTTTGATCTTTAGACTAATATTCAACTTTATGTTTATATGGTTTTTTCTGGACACAAATGTCTAAATTTAGACAGATGCAATATAAATAAAGAGGAACTTTCATAAATGTGTGGCATTATGTATGAAAATACTTCTGTAGAAATCTAGTATAGTTCCATTGGACAATATGATATTTAGTTGCATGATTTATACAGTTATTTTCTTTTAGATTGCTAACATCTTATAGTCATTGCAAAAAGTGTTAAAAATGAGTTTAGTATATCATTTCCAATTTAGGTGGGACTGAGTTAATTTGAACAGATATACTTGTCAATAAAATCACAAATTTCAAAGTTCAAGGAAAAGATAGGCCCCAATAGTCTCATGAAAAATCTTATTTTGTGCCATGCAGAATTATAACATTCACAATTCTTACCTCACAATATGCATTTCTTAGTAATTAATATGTATTTTTAAATAGTTTCTTGAGCTGAATCAGGACTGATGAATTTTACTTAAGGTAAAGAGAGATACCATCACTCAGTCTGGCCTGAATTGTTGCAATCTTAAGACAGAAGTCCTAAAGACATGTATTTCAGTGGTATCAGAAGGAAGAAAACTGTCAGTTTGAAAAACATGATTAGTGACCAGGAATGATGGGTGGCCTCCAAGAATGGCATGGTCCTTTATCCTGTAAGTACAGGATATTGATTTCTGACAACAAACAGTGATCTAAGAAGCAATACCTAAGATGCACCAGAAATCATAGTCAAGGCTAGCATTTAATTTAGCCTGTTGAAAGTCTGAGCAGAAGACTCAGTTCATTGGTACTGAGGCTTCTGATTCATAGGCAAGGTGAGATAATAAATCTGTAAGGAGATGATAAAATTGTGACAGAAATTGACCCATATACACATATCCATGTAATAGCATTTAATTAGAAAAAGAGATCGTGAATTTGAAATAGAAAATAATAGTTTGAATGTAATTAGTCCTGATAAGATCATCGGTAGTGGCATTATTAGGAGGTGTGGCTTTGTTGGAGAAGGTGTAGCCTTGTTGAAGGAAGTGTCTCACTGTGTTGGTGTGCTTTGAGGTCTCATTTGCTTAAGCTTCACTCAGTGGGACATTCAGACCACTTCCTGTTACCTGTGACTCAAGATATAGGATTCTCAGCTCCTTTTCCCACACCATGTCTGCCTGTAGACATCATGTTGCATCGTGATGATACTGAACCTTTGGAAATATAAGTTATATAAATTAAAGAATTTTTTAAATAAGAGTTGCCATAGTAATGGTGTCTCTTGAAAGCAATAGAAAGCCTAACTAAGACCCAGAGCATGGAGGCATGGACGGGAAGGTTTGAAGAGAGTAAAGTGGGTGATGTAATTATAGTGTCAAAAATTAAAGAAAATGAAAAAAAACGGGGTGGCTGGAGGAGAAGCGAGAGTATGATTACAGGACCTAAGGTTGTAAGATAGGTTCTGAGTACTCAGCAAATTTAAGCAGTAAAGCTTTTTAGTTCAGGCCATAGTTTAACTCTCTGGGAGTAACTTTTAGATTAACTTTTCTTACTGCTTCTGCATCTACCTTTCAAACTCTCCCTTCATTTTCATAAGTCCTGTTTAAAACTGGAGGTAAATTAAACTTCTTAGTCTGTAGTAGAATACTTGTATAAGGAGTTGTATAAATTTCTTTAGGATTTTGTAAGGCTTCACTCTATGTTTGCAAAATCACATTTCTAGGGTGGGATTCTAACTCAGTGCTTCCGGGCTTGCGTAGGGCACTGGATATAATTGCTAGCACTGAAAACAAATTCTCTAAGTTTATAGTTTATTTTCATGAAGGAATTGTTTGTCTAATAAATGGTGTCAGCTAATACATGTCATTGTTTATGATTTCTTGAATCTTATTGCCAAGCTTAGATCTGTCATACAGACCTTAACCTTTTTTGTGACCTTAAGGGTAGGTGTTACTACTACATTCTTGTTCAATTGATTACCTGTGGCCACATGAGGGTTCTGGTCACATATAGTAATGTTCAGTACCTAATACAACACTGTGAACTCTCACAGCTCTTAAGATGGTAGTCTTCATTTTAATGGTATTAATTCAGAGTACAGGAATGTTTTCACTATGATGATGTTACACAATACCTATCTGCAGTGATGGAATGAAGGTTACAAAAAATGTTCAAACACAAGTTTTTATGCTTTAAATATTTACAATTCTCTGTGTATAAAGTAAGCCACAAGAATTTTGCAAATAATCTTTGCCAGATTGAGCTGAAATAATAAAGCTTAATTTTCCAAATCACTGAGTCATCACAGCTCCATTTGTTCTTAGTACCATTAAAAAGACAACTTTTTGTCTAATTTCTTTGTTCTTATACTTTGTCCCTACACAGCTAATGGAATCATATGCTCCTTTGAATAGTTTTCCAGGACATTTCCTCAGTGGTAAGCCCCTGATCAATAAATATAGTTACTGCTACTCAAAGCATCATCATAAGCAGCCTCCTTACACAATTATCTTAAACATATACATATAGCCTTAAACATCCACCCTTCTACAGCAGTTAATTTATGGTTTCTACATATATAAGAAAGTTTTATGAACTTCCCAACCATGACATTGGGGTTGTCACTGTTTTTTCTACAAGTACTAATGTCCCTGTTTGTTTTCCTCAGATCTAAATTGTGACTTATCTCAAATAGAATGTGAAGTATTTCCTATTTTAGTTACAGTTATAATTAATGATTTTTTGCTGTTAAACATGTCTTTCATATTAGACAAAAATACACAAAACAAATGTACTCTAAAATTTATAACTATAATTGTGCTAGAGTCTGTAGAATGGTTCTGTGTATAATCATATCATAATCATATATGAAATGCACTCACATGGAATTTTCATCTATTTACAATATGAAGATTCATTTATTGAAAGTTGGATAATAACTCAATTGTAGTCAAGTGACATAAGTATGCCAAAGTATGTGAACTGCATTTTCTTTTCATTTATAGTCCACCAGAGCTGTTCCAAAATTGTTCATTGCTTCCTATAGGACTACAGTATTGAGCTCTAACAATGATCTCACTTGATTTCTTTTAAATTTCTAGATGCAATGTCTTTTCTCTTAGACAGCATTCCATGAGGGTGGGTAGGAGTCTCTGTTAACTAAGAGAAATATACTAGACTGCTTGATGTTATAGTGATGATTGTGAATGATTTCTTTATTAACTAATACATGTTATAATTAGTTAACTATGTAATTCAGTATTATATTAATCTTAACTGCTGAAAAAAATAATTTCCTTTTTGTTCTTAATTTCCATAATAAACTAATTGTGGGTTATTGGCCTATTTGTAAAAATAAGTTTTTTGATTGAAATAACTGATTTAGTTCATGTCCCCAATATACTTTATACTAATAAGAAGTCACATCTAGATAGATGTTACAGCATGATTTTCATGATTCTAATAGTCATATTCTCTCACAATAAATAAAATTAATGATTTATTATAATATAGAAGAAAAACAAAATTAAATTGATCAAAGGTTCTCAAAATTCCTTAGGTAATAAATGTCCTTTTCACATAGAAAACACAGATACTTACATTATGATGCATAATAGTAGAAAAATTATAGCTATGGAATAGCAGTGAAAATAATTTTATGGTTGGGCATCACCACAATATAAGGAACTGTATTAAAAGGTCACGCAGTAGGAAGATGGAGAATGACTGGCTAAGATGAAGATCCTGAAGACTTGTCTGATTAACTGTAAAGAGCACTATTTCTTCTATATAGGATTACCATTGATTATTTTATCTTAATAAATATTTAGGACCATATATATCATATAGAGGGCTATCGAGATGGCTCAGTGGTTAACAGCACTGCCTGCTCTTCCAAAGGTTCCAAGTCCAATTCCTAGCAACCCCATGGAGGCTTACGGCCCTCTGTAATGGGATCTGATAGCCTCTTGAAGAAGAGAACTGGTCAGTCATCCTCACCAACTTAGATCATGGAACCCAGTATGGACAAGTTCAACATAACTACCATATATGGGCTGCCCATTCATGTTTCATCATTGCTAGGACATAAATTTCATTTATTTCTCATATATATCATACACATATGTATACATAGGATACATACTATATATTATAATGTTTAAGTATATTCATATATGTGCATATATTATATTGTATACACATGAATAATATGTATATAAACTACATTTATAATATATTATATATAAGTGTACTGCATAAAGAGGCACATATATTTATATGTGTGTATACATATATAAAAGATACGTAGATATACATTTGACCCATACACATGTATGCTATATAATGCTCTTGACTAATATAGAACCCGATTAGGTTATTGCTTAAAAGTTTTTAAGTATTCTAGTTAAGAACATACAGTGAAGCACATCAATTATTATAAGTAGTCTTACAAACTGACAATACTATCTTATTTGGCACATCAATACATATACATACAAACACATACACTTTGTCTCTCTCTTTCTCCTGGAAAAAAACCTAAATGGCCCTTGACCGAAGAACAGATAAGGAAAATGTGGTACATTTACACAAATAGAGTACTACACAGCAGAAAAAATAACAACATCTTGATTTTTTCAGGCAAATAGATGGAGCTAGAAAACATCATTTTGAGTAAGGTAACCCAGACACAGAAAGATAATTACCACATGTACTCACTCATAAGTGGTTTTTAAACATAAATCAAAGAGAATCAGCCCACAAATCACAATCCCAGAGAACTTAGACAAAAATGAGGACCCTACGAGAGACATTCATAGATCTAATTTACATGGAAAGTAGAAAAAGACAAGATCTCCTGAGTAAATTGGGATCATGGGAACCTTGGAAAAGGGTTGAAGGTGAGGGGAGAGATAGGAAGGGGAACAGAGAAAAATGTAGAGCTCAATAAAAATAATAGTATTGAAAAAGAAATTTAAGCATTTTTAAAATCTGTTTAAAAAATAACCTGTTTATCAAATTCTCCTTGATATTTTCCTTACAATAGGACACAAATGAGCAGTGTATTATATACCTGTAATCTCAATTCTTGGGAAGCGGATTGTAGAGTCATCATTGAAGGTCATTCTCATTGACACCGTGAGTTCAGAACCAGTCTTGAGTAATGCAACTCTGTCCCAACTCAGAAATGCAAAAGTAAATATGTGACTCAGGATAAAATAAGTAAAGTAAAACTAGAGCCCATTAAGCACCATCTGTACAATTGTGTCTGCTTCTGACCTTCTCCTTGTTTCATGCTTCTTGAGGTGGATCCAGAATCTCACACCAAGAAATGGTTTATATGAATAAGAGGAAAGTTTATACATCTCTAGAGGAACATTTTTCTTTATTCAGTATACATGTTGTATTAATTAGAACTTTAATAAAAACAAATATACAAAAATATGCAGTTATATAAATGCATAACTTTTATTTCTAGCAAGACTTAGTTCAACAATTTTGATTTTCCAGGCCAATGATATCTTTAGCATTATTTAAATGCAGTTCTTAATCATTTTTGTCCTGTGTTTAGTATTTCAGAAGATACATTCATTAACGAGAACATTTTATTAACAACACTGAAAATTCACACGTGGGATTTATTAGATCCATGGAAGTGCGTGGGTGTTTGTGTAAATATGTATGTATACATACATACATGCATACATATTCCTATATATTATATGGAAATACATTAATGAGCTCATTGAACTGGCCAAGCCAGTCTCCACTCTACTTCTGTATTCTTATTTTGTTAGCAGTAATATAAAACAGCCACAAAATAAGATAATCAGATTTATGAGAATGGTGAAAGAAATAAATATGGATTTTCAATTCACCAAAAAGGACAACTTGTTTTGGAAATGATCCATAGATTTAGGGATGTAAGTATAGATTTTAAATCTCATTTTCTTTCTTACAAAAAGACCTGAAATTTAAAGTGTACTAATAATGGGATGCTTTTGCTATTCCCTTTTTATTTATCTTAAGACAAACTTGAACTAAATAATTTTATTTATAAGAACATAAATAATTAACAAATAGTTTCTCTTCACATTTTAATGTTTTGCTTGGAAAACTATTTGGTTGAAAATGTGCTGTATTTCAGCCAAGCTCACAAACTTTATCTATTGATTTAAAATTATGTTTATATACTTCGTGTTATAGTTCAGTAAAGTTCTTTATATTCTATATCTTTATTAATGAAATTAAAATGATATCAAATTGGAACAGAATTATTCTAACAAATTTTCAGAGATTGAGATCATTATTGTCATGTTGGTGTGCAGGTAGACATGACACTGCAGTAGCAGCAGTGAGTGTCATTAGGTCTGGTGTGTATTTTCGAAGCCTCAAAGCCCTCCTTCTCAAGTAACATTCTTCTGCCAACAAGACCACACCTACAAATCTTTCTCAAATGGTGCCACTCTGATGACCAAGCATTCAAATATATGAGCCCATTGAGTCTATTATTCAAACCACCAGAATAGTTTTTATCATTTTGTGTTGTGTTTAAATATGCCCAAAATAAACAACTTTAGGGTCAGATTTCCAAAGTTTGAACCGATACAGGCTTTGAACCCCATTGTGCTAAACTGGCTTCATGCCTTCTATAACTGTCTGCTGCCATGAAAACTGGAAAGGCCTCCTCAATATGCTATTTTTTCGGTGTGCCTCGGGTCCTGTGAATACCAGTCTTGATTGGCCTAGAAAGTATTCTTTCACTGCAACTATCTAATACTTCCGGATCTTACAATCTTTCCACTCTCTCTTCTGTGATAATCCTTGAACATTGCAGGGAGGAAGTATCACACATATGTCATATTTAGAGTTAAGCACTCCACTTTCTCTTATCTTTGATCATTGACTAGTTACAAGTCCAATATGATTCACTATCTAATGCAAAAAGAAGCTTCCTGTAAGAATGTAAAGAGATGCCCAAATCTATGTGAATAAATATAAGAACACTGGGAACAGTTGTTCTTGTTTTGGGTTTTATTTTATTTTATTTTTTTGAGACAGGGTTTTTCTGTGTTGCCTTGGAGCCAGTCCTGGAACTAGCTCTTATAGACCAGGCTGGCGTTGAACTCAAAGAGATCCACCTGCCTCTGCCTCCCAAGTGCTGGGATTAAAGGTGTGCACCACCACCACCCAGCCAAGGGAACAGTTTTAATTCATGTAGCAGAATAAGTTTTAATTTTTCTCCAGGCATAAACCTCTTCTCACTTTTATCTCTCTCTCTCCCTTTTAAAGATTTCAGGTGAGTTCTATTTTATAGAGTAGGCCTTTTTTTACATCCAGTCAGAAGGTGCTTAGATACTGCTGGAACATTTTTTGCCACTACTGCACAAATGGACATAACTTGCCATTCCAGTCATTTCTATAGTTTTCTGTGTTCAAAACTAGGTAAGATAAATGATTGTTCTTCTCTCCTTAAAGCTTGTATACAACTTTCTAGAACTGTGAAGGCTAGCCAATGGAAATGAAGCTTCCATATGAGGATCAATTTGGCGTCCGTATGGTTTATGACTCACCTATATGGCATCGTTAGCAATAGGGACTTACCATAAAGTTCTAAACTAAAAGCAATGGTAATAGCCTATATGTGCTTATATGTTTTTGGGTGTTTATGGCACTCAATTAATCAGGAACTGAAAAATTGTTAGCCCACAACTGGCACTGGCTTTTAAATTGATAGCCGGTGGTGTGTGGTGTAAGCACCATCCCATTGTGATGTGTGTTAAGTCCATTTATATCCCAACTGTATATGTATACATTTAGGGAGCTTCTATAGGAGGATATATTCATATGGCTATTTAAACAGTCGTTAATGTTAATAATCCATTCCCAACATTGTAATTTTATTATGATCTCAAATTTTTAATAATTCAAAATAATTTATTCAGTTTTATAAAAGTCCATTTTGTATTTTTTATTTATTTGCTTTGCATTGATAATAATACCAAAGAAAAATAACTAGGCCATATAAAGATGGATCAGTGGTTAAAAACTTTAACTGCTCTTCTAAAGGACCCACATTTGGTTCCAAATACCCATGTCAGGCGATTCATAACCACCTGTGCCTCTAGCAAAAGAACAACTGACACAGTCTTCAGGCTTCCAAGGACACCAGCACTCGCACATACAAATATACATATACACAAAAAAATCTTTAAAAATATACCTAAAATGATTTGAAATGATGTCAGACAATTCTTACAATTATTATTAAGGAATTATTTCACATTTCTCAAGCTAAAATCATGTCAAATGTAGAAGCAGCAACATGAATTCATCCATTTATTCTCTTAATCTAAATATTAAAGAAACATATAAAAATATTTCAGTGTCAAGCTTGACATAAATATTTTTGGGACAAGTGTAATTATTTTTCACTACCTATATCTTTCGATTAATAGGTATCAAGTTACAATTTTCATTATAAATAAATAAATAAATATTTGTGCTTCTAAAATGTTCTAAGCTGTACTTAAGTAACATGTTATTGGAAAATTACACATAAAATATTTAACTTAATAATTTATAAAATAAAAATTTCAACAGCAAATGTTTCAAAATATAAATGTAAGTTATATGGCAATACCAATTTTAGCATTATCATTTTCTTTCTATGCTCAAGGAAATTAATTTTCAAGCCAAGTAACTTTCTAAGTGTCCTTTCCCTTGAACATAGCAAAGTTTGGATTTTGAGAAAGACACATTGACTTTAAAGCATGGAATATTTGTGGTGAATTAAAATATATAGGTAAAATTCAATAGTACTCTCAAATATCTTAAGGCACAGGAACAGGATAATGACATCATTCTAGATCCATTTTGTAGGAAGTATTTTTACTCAAAATTTGTATCCTCTAATATTATAGTTATTCAGATATTCTGTTGACCATTGGGAACATTTTAATTTTAATATTTGACTTAATTTTAGATTCAAATTATGTATTGTGGTATAAGGTTTTGTGTTCAGAGTTTTGGAATGAATGACACTTATTCACCTGAAGTTTCTGGAACTGGAAGTACCGTTCCCTTCTGCTGCACTTTCTTCTCCATCAGTGTCTCCTTAAGTCCTCTATTTCAAATTCATATGCAGAGTTATTCATTCATTCAGTGTTCACTAAGAACAGGTATCTGGGAAATGCCTTCCACACAATCACAGTTCCACTGAAAATTAGCCATTTTCTGATACGTTTTGATATTTCCCACTATCTTAAATGCTTCTGCTTTGGTTTAGAGAATTTCAAACTCAGCACTTAGAATTTGTTCAGGAAGAAGTTACAACATGGTTTCTGCCTCTATGAGTGATTTGAAGCTCATTTTAAATAACTTGTGAATCTCAAATAAATATGATTATGTATGGCATTGTATTCAATATAACTCTTACTTTTCCTCGTAGTACCTGTTATTTGATATGTTTATTTTCTGTCAAAAAATAATGTGTTCAAGTCTAGCTCTGACTTAAAAAAAATGTAACAGAGTTATTGAATGTCAGGCCCTGAGCTAACATTGGTGAAGTTTGGTAAAAGAAGCAAAGCACACCTCACCTTTAAAAGAGATTGTGTTGATGAGCAATAACAAAGCAAATGCTTAAATCCAACATCCCATATCATTGCAAGTAGTAACAAGCATTATTTTAGAAGCATAACAAAGTAGGTAATGTGATCTGATGACAGTAAATTTTCTATAAGGCCCTCTGAGAGATTTTTATGGGAAAGTATTGAAATTAAATAGTAAAGCAACTCTTAAAGGGAAAGAGAACTTTATGTTCAGAGTTCACCTAGATGCTCAATGTCAGAAGAACGGGAATCTTGCCTTGTCATACTAGCTAGAGGAAATGAATAAAAACAGTAGATTTTACCATCTGCATTACTTTGCCAACCAAATAAAAACATTTAGATTGGACTTCAGTGCACGAAGGAAAAACGAGAGAATTGCAAGAAACAAGGAGCAGGGATTAATTTGGAGTTACCTAGATTGTTCAGACTTCTTTTGGGATAATGGTCTGTCCAGTGGGAAGACATGAAGCAGAAACATCCAGGATTAGGATTGTGACTTACTCTAGGGTAGATCCATCATTTGCTTGCATTAGAGACATAGAAATAGTTAACTGTGTTGGAAAAAACAGTATATTTGATCGAAGAAACATGCTGAGAAATGACTCAGTCTAGCATTCACAATTTTGGTCTTCCATATCTAGGAAGATGCTTATGCCTTTGACATAAGATGTGAAACCTGGAATCAGAGGCATCAGAAGTAATACTTGTTGTTTCAAACATTAGGACCTCCTTGTCTGTAGTAAATACACACAAAAAATTATCCCTAAAAATATTAAGATGGAAAAGAAATACAATTAAGGTATGTGCCTGTGAGCCTGAGTATTTTTCAAGGTCTGGTGACATAACTTGAAATTTATGATTATTGCTTTCACATAGTTGTAAATAGTGTTTTCTGTATATTTGCAGTAAAACATGTATATCAATATTTTTATGAGTTTATTTTTCTTATTAATGAACTACTTATTTATAATCCATGCTTTCATGAAATGGTTTGTGTAATAAATTATAATAACATCTAATGTTGCTGAACTTGTGACACACCTCTTGCAACATTAAGTTGAAGCTTCAAATTTTATTTGATTCTTTAGTGAGTGGGTGTTTGCATTTTAAATGTACTTATCATTTGAAAACATTCCACTTTTTATTTTTAATGTAGTTACCATAGTAACTATAGCTGGCTTTTGATATTTTGCCTCTAAAAGAGAGCCACATAAATTTAGATTAGATATGAAGGGAAGATATCATTGCTCAGTATCTCCATGACATTTTATTCTTTATGATTAGATATAATGATAAAATTTAAAATATGAATTAATCATGCTAAAGTTGCTAAATTTTCTTGCTCTTGGCTTTGTGGTGTGTCTTGGGTATCATAACTGAACAGTGAAGTGGTGTAAATGCTATGTGGCTCCATGGCACTATTTCTAGTCAGGTAGGTCTGGGTTATTTAATAAGGTCTTTTGAGAGTATGTCTAATGTGGATGTCCTTCTGTATCTGTGATGATTTTATTGTTTAATGAATAAAGCTGTTTTTGCCAATAACTTGGCAGACTAAAGTGAGGCAGGAAATCTAAACAAAGATATGTATAGGGAGAGTAGATGGAGTCAAGGAGCCACCATGTAGCTACTGAAGGAGAAAGACATCAGAACCTTAGGTAAACCACAGACTCATGGCGATACACAGATTAATATAAAAAAAGTTAATTTAAAATGTAAGAGCTAGCTAGAAATGTGGATAAGTTATGAACCAAATCAGTGTTGTGATTAATAAATATTTTGTGTGATTATTCGGGTCTTGGAAGTCAGGAAAAGAACACTCAGTCACCACATACATGTGCCAAACAGCATCATCCTCCCCCGATGTTTCGTGCCATGACTTCTTTCAATGAAGGATTGTGATCTAGATGCATAAATCAAATAAACTCTTTCAGTCCAAGTTTCCTTTGGTCATGGTGTTTATCTCAGCAACAGAAAATCAAACTAGAATACCATCATTGCTGCTCGACACCCTCTGAATTTAGATTCATGGAATGCAGAATAAACTTTCATGCACTGACTAAGTCCCTAGAGCTTCTACTGTATACTACCAAACATAACTCTTTCTGTGTAACGAAGTCAGTTGTTAGAGGGCACATTAGATGTTAGTCAGCACTTCCCTTTAATATTCTTCTCTGGGATTTATTTTGTGTGTAGTCTTCAAAAGGTACCCTGAATCTTTTCGGTGTAGCCTTATAACAATTTTTTGACATATATCATTATTTTTGTTTTAATAATGATAAAAATCAATTTTAAATAATAGAAAATTGGACATATGATTGTCACCCCATTACCATAGCCCATGATTTCCTATACATTTGAGATTGGTTATATCCATGCTTGATATAGAGCCCTTCAATAGAAATATGAAAGAATATTTTGTTTCTAAAAGCTAGCTAAAGCAAATCAATATGACCAAAATAATCTATATTTTTACTCAGAAGTTTATTATTTAAATGGTTTAACACGATTTTAGATAATTTTCTAACATCATAACTGAAATTAAAAATGAAGTTAATGAATAAACTGAAACTTCTTGGTTAAAACATATAATTAATAGATTATAGGTCAGAACATTGAAATGAAAAATAATAGTAACTTTAAAAATAAAAGAATAACATTTTAGAAAATTATCTGACCTTCTATAAGAATTTAATAGTATTACGTAATCTCAGGAAGAGTAATCATTATTGGAAAACTGTATCTGAGAGAAGACTAAGTGCATAACCTAATTGCAGTGTTTTGACCATGCTATACTTGGCCAAATTGAGAGTTGAAAGATTGTGAGGTAGCTTGTGTCCAAACACAGACACCACAGGAGAAGGAATGCTATATCGTTTCATTGTGTTTTGCTTCATGTAAAAGTGTTCTTATACACATATTATGCCATAGGAGCTTGTTGATATCATTATCTGTATAGAAAATCTTGACATACTCAATAAAAGATAAAGTTGCTTCTGAAACTCTACACTGGTGGTTTTCAGCCTGTGGATTGTAATCCCTTGGTGGTTGCATATCAGATATTCTTCATATCACATATTTATATTACAATTCACAACAATAGCAAAGTTACAGTTATGAAGCAGCGAAAAATTAATTTTATTGTTGGAGAGCACCACAGCAGGAGGAACTATATTAAAGGGTTGCAGCATTAGGAAATTTGGGAACCACTGTCCTCTAATTCAATATGACTTCAAATATCATTTGTCAATAGTGTCACAATGGTGACCAGGCTTAGATATTCAAAAGACAGTTTCTAAAGATAGCTAAAACTAAACATCATGCTTAGATAATGGGGTATCCTCTGATAATTAGAAGATAATGTATCAGAAGACAAATTACCATGAAGCAATTCTGTACCAACATAGTATTTGAAGATCAACTTAAAGCTCTTTAGCTGGTTTCCCCAGTGCTTCTATTTTCCTTGCCATGAGAGCATGCCATGAGAAGTCCCTTATCATAGAAATGACAGACAAGTGAGTCTCACTTAGCTAATGTCACTAGCTCACACACCTGGCTTCTAACTGAGTATAAAAGTGCTTGATTTTTCTGAGTGTAAAAACAGTAGCAATGATAGTTAATCCAGCAGACTACTTAACATCCTGGAACTCTTGTAACTGTACAAATTGACTTAGGTAAATTCTTCTTCGAATGCATACCAACATGAAAACAACTGGTCACTCGGATCCTTCTGATAATGTTTTGATTGTGTATAAATATGCCCAAATTCCCGGAAGGCTTACCTGTACATATGTGGAAGTAATACTTATTCAATTAACCAGGTAGTTGGTTTTAAATGTGTTTATTTAAAAAATAACAGCTGAGCAACAATGTTCTATAACTATATTAGTACTTAGACAAATTTATCCTTATTCTCTTTGTTTCTTTTTTTTTTTTTTTGTATTAATTAAATTACTGCTTGGTCCATTAGACCTAGCTTCTTTTTTTTTTTATTCTTTTTTTAATTAAAATTTCCACCTGCTCCCCGTTTCCCATTCCTCTCCCCTCCTCCCAAATATTGCCCCCTCCCCCCACTCCCCTCCCCCTATCCCCACTCCTCTTCTCCTCCCCCCACCCCATGCCCCCTCCCTCTCGATACTGAAGAGCATTCCAAATTCTCTGCCCTACGGGAAGACGAAGGTCTTCTATCTACGTCCAGGAAGGTGAGCGTCTAAACAGGCTAAGCTCCCACAAAGCCAGTTCATGTGTTAGGATCGAAACCTAGTGCCATTGTCCTTGGGTTCTCATCAGCCTTCATTGACCGCCATGCTCAGAGAGTCCAGTTTCAAGAAATAGGTTTCTTTCCACCTATGTTATTTTTTATTTAAATATTCCCCAAAGGAGTTTTAGATATTAATTCACAAAGCATAAGTCTGTCAATTCTGAATCCAGAGCTAGCCTTTATGCATACTCTTTACATGCTATGCACAAATTGGCTAAAGAAATAAACTATTCTCACTCACTACCCCAGACTTTCATATCATTGGGGGTGATATGGGTACTAGTTAGAAGCTATATTATAAATAATTTTTAGACAGTCCCTTTTTTTTACATGGAAGTTAATAATATAAATTTTGTGGCACCAATAAAATCCATATTATTATTCAATTGTGGTATGATAAGGGTGGGTTTTATCTAAAATATGTAAAACCTTGATGTTCTTCCCTTGTGTGAGTAGATCTTAAATCGCCTAGTGTGAGTTGGATTTTGTGGATGGCTGATAATGAGTTGAAAAGGGAAGGAACAGGAGTTATGGCTTTTGAGAGTGTATCGCAGAGCCACTGCAGGCCCCTTGCTCTTTTATTTTACTTTTTATTATTACTACAACTATTATTATTGTTGTTGTTTTGAGAAAGGGTTTCTTTGTGTAGCATCTCTGGCTATTCTGGAACTTGCTTTGTAGACCAGGCTAGCCTTGAATTCATAGGAGATTCACCTGCCTCTGCCCACCCTGTGATAGGATTACAGGCATTTGTCAACACCACCACCTAGTTACTTTTTCTTCTTGAGACTGACTTTTAATTCTAGCAATCCTCCCTTCTATATCCTCTATCCAAATATTCCAGTTTACCCCTCTATGTTCTCCTTTACATTCATAACCTCTTTTCTTTATCAATTGTTTTCAAATGCATATATGTATTTGTATATACATGTTTCCAAATAAAACCTATCTAGTCTTTAACATATTACTTGCATGTATTTCTCAACTAGCCATATGGAATGAGACAATCAGTTGGTGTTCTCTTCCTTGTGGAGGTGCACACCTCCTGCTCCTGACTATACTCAGTTATTCTTAGCTCTTTGTGTATGGTTGGAGCCCTATTGACTTTTTCCAGTGCTGGTGGTGTGTTGGTGTTCTCCTTGTTCAGCTAATGTCTTGATAACATGACTGCTCTTTTATTTTTTTTAATTTATTTATTTATTTATTAAAAATTTCTGTCTCCTCCCCGCCACCGTCTCCCATTTCCCCCCCTCCCCCAATCAAGTCCACCTCCCTCATCAGCCCTAAGAGCAATCAGGATTCCCTGCCCTGTGGGAAGTCCAAGGACCACTTACCTCCATCCAGGTCTAGTAAGGTGAGCATCCAAACTGCCTAGGCTCCCACAAAGCCTTTTATTTTTCAAAATACTTCAGTGCCATTGAAAACAGATACAGGCATGTTGGGGGAACACTTAAGAAGTCCTATAGAAAGGCCCACCGGGCAAGAAGACTCCCTGCTAACAGCCAGAGAAGTGAAAGGCATATTGAAAGAAATTCTCAAGTGCCAGTCAAGCCTTCAAACTGCTACCAACAAGTGGATGTCAAGTGTAACAGATCCTTGATTCAGAAGTTCCCGGTTAAGGCTCCCAAACATACAGAACAAGGACCACAAAAATCATGAGGATAAATGTGTGCTGCCTTAAGATTCTAAATTCTGCGACAATTTATTAAATTTATTCATTTTTCTAATTCAATATAATATGTTTAATCATTTTACATATACTTGATTTTCTTTTGGCATATTAATTTCATTGTAGGAATTGATTACATTGAATTATGTTACTACATTAAATGTCACCAGCCAATTACATCCGTTAATACTCTAACTTTTTGTATTGAAGACTTTTTCAAAATCAGTAACATTTTAAAGTTATGGCTTAAATTAAAATTAGCTTCACATTTCCATATTTGAATTTATAAACACTTTTGCATATGTTATAGTGTTGGGAGCTTAAATAATGATGAAAAGAGGAATTAATCATACTTGTTTTCCTCATGGGTAGAAAAAGACTTAGAATTAAATATTATGTTGCCAGAATAAAACAGCAGGAGTCTCAGTGCCTGTTCTTTGATTAAAACTTATTACTCTTTCCAAGGTGCTCTTTTGTCTATTAGTGTTTTCACATATATGATATGTAGAAATAAAAGTAATTAGCAGGGGGGCTGGGTTTGATAGAAGTGTCTGGCTGAGCCTATTTATATTGAAATATGAAAATACGCATTTGTTTTATGAACACTTGAAGAAAATATTCAGTTGATTATTTGACTTATATTGAGTGACTAACTCAGTGAAAGTCCGTCATTTATGTTGACTAATGATTTCACTATGGAGGAAACAAAATGAAGCATACACAATGTAAGCTAGTTTCTCTGCATTCTTGCTATATACTGATTTCAGCCGCATATGATAAACTGCACATCCTTATATATTTGTACCTTCAGTAGACTTATGTGTTTTCCCCTCTTGTCATTTTTGTGTTCAGCAGAGTAGTTAGAAACTGAAGAATTTCATATTGGAATAAGTGGGCTTTTGTATGTTCAGTATTTCATTGTTAAACATACATAATGTATTTTCTCTAAATGTAATGATTTGGGACCATGCTCTTTTCATAAAAATAACAATAACTTAATTTTGTTTTCTTGGTAGAGTGAATCAGTTTTTAGCCAAATGAGAAAACACTCTTGTTGCCAGGCATGACATTGCATATATGTAGCCCCAGCAAGTTGGAGCCAAAGGCCAGATAACTTCAGTTGAGGTCAACTTAATTACATAGGGAAACTGCCCTCATGAAAAAAAAATTGCTAGTGATGAATTCTAGTGGCATGACATTTGCCTAGAATGTATGTAGCAATGTCCAAGGTTTGGGTATCATCACTACAATTTTAATTAATTTCTATTGTTTGTTTGGAATTTTTGGTTTGTTTGTTTGGGACAGAGTTTCCCTGTGTAGCTTTGGCTGTCCTAGAACTCACTCTGTAGACCAGGTTGTCCTCAAATTAATTGAGATTTATCTGCCTCTGCCTCTCAAGTGCTAGGATTAAACACGTGTGCCACCACACCCAACTGTATTTTAAAAGCACAGCAATGCTATGAAGGACACTAGGAAATATAAAAATGGCATATTAGTTTTATAGGAAGTAGTGATATTTCATTTGTATTTTAATAAATAAAGCTTGCCTGAAGATTAAACAGTACTTGAGTCACACTGATCAGCCTTACAGACAAGGCAGTGGTGACACACATCTTTAATCCCAGTAGCCACACTAGTTTGTCAAAGAAACCGGACAGTAGTATTGCCAGCTCTAAAGAAGAATATAAGATGGAAAGAGACAGCTCTCTCACACAGACTCACTCTGGGGTTCCTGTACGCAGGACTGCCATTTCAGACTGAGGAAGTAGTAAGAGTAAGTGGTTGTTTTGATTTTCTGACCTTCAGCTTGAACCTCAATTTTTGTCTCTGGGCATCATCATACTACACAGCATCATCATAATTCCCAAAATAATGGAAACTTATATAAAATTATATGATACATGGTAACTATGATTTCTTCATATAGTAAAGACCATAAATCTTAAGATGAGCAATTTTTATTGACCATAATCATTAGTATCTTTTTCCAGAATATCAAAGGGTGGTAAAGTATAAACATAGAATTTTATGACAGTTGTTAAGATTCAGCTAGTAGCATTACAGTGTGGGGTTCATGCTCAGCCAAAATTCTGAGTGCTTTGGATATGTAGCCTTGTCTGTTATACTGGGACCCTAGACAAGTGATTATTTCTACTGTGCCTTCAATGTTCACATCTCTGTTAAGTCACTGACTTTTTTCCTTACTCATATAATTGCCTGTCATGAAACTTATGTTCTGATCTTTTCTTGGCATGATTTATTATTCAATATTACTAATTACTACTAATGTGAGTCTAATTATATGAACACCCCTGGCACAGGCACAGAAAAGTATTTAATGTCACTAGGTATTATTCACAAACTACCCAGAGTACCCATAAAAACCACATAGTAGTGTTAGAGTCCACTCATACCTAGATTTTACCCTGAAATTCCAGTAATTACTCTGCATTTTCAGTTTGCAAGGCCTATCTGGAAACATTTAATTCTCACAGACTAGACAGACTCCAAATGAAGATTTATTGAGTCTTACTAGTAAATTAAATTACAAATGTAATTATTTTTACTACGAAAGACTTTACTAGTGGGGTGGTATTCCACTGTAATTTAGAACATTAATTATGTTTTTACCATTTATTATATATAAGTTTTGTGGAAAAAACTAATCATCAAACCAGCTTTAATGTAACATTTTTTTTAGTCCAATGATTCATATCACATGTGGAACTTTTTGAAATAAATACCTTATCATCTACATGAAATTTTATATGTTACTTGAATATAGTCTTCTTTATGCTAATATTAGTGATGCTACCAATATAATATGTGCAATGAAATAGTTGTTTGCCAACATTATTCATTATCTCTTCAGAACACAAATAATTTTTTTTTTTTTTGCCACTCTCATTGGATGGACAGAGCATGCTTTCCAGGACAAAAGTATGTGTGTCTTCCTTGGATTTATGTGCAGTTCATACTTGAGTGGCTATGGTGGCTCTTTCCCACTTCTGACTTCTGTATAAGATTCCAGCATGTATCAGATTTGAGGTTTGAGATCAAAGTTTCTGAATTCAGTCAGATTGAGTCTCTATCATCTGAAATTATTTACTAGTCTGACTCATAGGCACACAGGGATTTCTCTGATGGTTTGTTACACAGCATCATTGTGGCAATCAAACATTTACTTACAGCACTTTTAAGATGTCAACTATTCAAAACAGGAAATAAGAAGAGTTGGAACTAGATATATGATCTTGAAATCTGTACTATTTTCTTTTTATTTTTTTATTAAAAATTTCTGCCTTCTCCCCACCTCCCTTTTCCCTCCCCCCCTACTCCCCACACCCCACTTCCCTCCCCCTCCCTCTCCAATCAGAAGAGCAGTCAGGGTTCCCTGCCCTGTGGGCAGTCCAAGGTCCTCCCCCCTCCATCCAGGTCTAGGAAGGTGAGCATCCAAACAGGCTAAGCTGAAATCTGTACTATTTTAAGCCCTTTTAATAAAAAAATAGGACTATGATTTTCTCCTGAAACTGTGAAATGATGTTGACACCACATGTAAAATGAAGAGGAATCTACAATCACATCAAAAGAGCCCTTCCTAATAAATGGTTTATCTGCTGAAAAGTAGCTAAATTATAAATGTTATTATTCATATGCAGAAACACAGAACATATCTACTTTTATTCTCTTTGCATTTTGGGGGGAAAACAAGATATATCTTAAAATTACTTTGGCTAAGAAAAATACTAAAAAATCAAGAGTTCATTGTACCCTCTACATGCAACATACATCTATCTTGATTTGGTAATCAAATTATATAATCAATGTTCTTAATTTGAATTCTAGAACATTCTAGTATTATATAAGTATTTGATGTGTATATATATAATTATGGAAATGTTCTCTTCTATAATAGTATACCTATAATACAAAACATATCAGGAAAATATTTAAATAATTTCCTATTCTTAAATTTGATAATATAAAATTTATATTTAAAATTCTACTCATAAGATTTTGAAAATGGCAAAAAAAACATGAATATTGCATTTAGAATTATTCCAGTGTCATTTTTCAGTGTTTTGAAATCTTGTATCTCTTAAGATATAATGAAAATCAGGAGTAATATATTTTCTGTAATTTTTTCCTCCCTGAACATACATCTTATGTCTTTGGAACTATTAAGTGTGTTTAAGGAATATCTAATTTCACTTGAAAAAGTCTTTAGAGATTGTAAGTTTCAGTGAACAAAGTAACTACTTTCAAATGAGCGTGGTTTTGATATTTAAACTACCAGCACCAACATTAATTGATAAAATATAAGTATACGAAATGTCTATGCTTAAATAAACTATTTTCTTAATATGTGAAGGGCACACTCATTTTATATCATGGGAAAAATGGACAAAACTGCCCATTTTTTCTTTTTCTTTTGTAAAATATTTCTAGAAGTATTTCATTAAAGAGAAAGATCCATGGCCAACACTTATCTGATGGGCCATTCTGGAAACTGGTATTTACTGAAGGAACCCTGCATTAGAGTATTAAGTCTTCAGTCATTAGCGGTCTTACATCTTGGACTTGTGGACAAAACATTTGAATATTGGTAAAAAATTATCATTATCATTTAATGTTAACTGAATAAAAGTGGGAAGTAATTTTGTATTTAAAGGGGCCAACAAAAAAATGCCTGACAAACATGTTTAAAATTTTTACCCCTATCGTTCTATATAAGCTGACATATGCCTATATAATATGAATATATATATATTCATATTACTATTACCCACTTGTATTATATGGTCTTTGGTAAATAGTGGAGGCAGAGCAGGCTTGAAATCCTATATAACATGGGGGTTTTAATGAGAGAAAAACTTTAGTTTTAAAAAGTACCAGAATTTCTCCAAGAGGTGATATACATCTACAAGTATAAGGAAAAAGGCTAGTTAGCTCCTTATGGTACAGTAGGAGAGAGAGGTGGAAATGCTTTATGTTGACATGCTCAAAAACTGCAGTGATCAGTACCCTTTGTCTCCTCATTTTTGACTTGGCAATGATTCCAAAAAATTTAATAAACATTTGTAGGCAGATTTATTCTGGGTTTCTGTATCTCCTCCCAAATAACCATTCAGAGACTTATTATTAATTATAAATGTTCATCTGAGAGTTTAGGCTGGCTACTAGCTAACTCTTACACTTTAAATAAACCCATATTTATTATCTACCCTCTGCGATGTGACTTGGTACCTTTTTTCAGTATGGTAAATTCATCATCTCCTTCTCTCATCATCTCCTTGCAATTCTGAAACTCCTCTTTTATTTTTCTTAGCATCCTTTTTATCTGTTTCTCCCATCTAACCTTATCCTGCCTATATGCCAGCCAGTCAGCTCCTTTATCAAACCAATCACAGTGATATAGTCACACAAGCAATATTCCACACACATTACATAATCAATGCATGGAATTCAACACTTTCCCTGTTAAACTGTGTAACATTAAGCAGTGTTGATTTTTCTTTTTACCAACTTACTTATTCTGAATATCTAAAATGCATGTTTATTACCTCAGAATTTCTAAATGGAGGGTACATATGAGCAGAAAAAAAAAATCACCAAGTTATTCCAACAAGCTTAATTCTTTGGGGTTTTGTGGTCTTTGTTCTTTGTATGTCATTGAAGAGTCAATTCCAATAACAGCAGGGCTATGATTGTCATATTTATATGGTTTTATGGAATTCTAGGAAGTATTGTTGTAACTGTTTTGTACTTGACTAAACAGCTTACCTAAATAAAACTGATCTTTTATGATATATTTTATATTTTAAATATATCCTATATGTATGTGTACATATTGTTATGTCTCTAAGTGCAGTGCCCATGAATACAGAAGATCGTGTCAGACCCACTGGAGTTGGGTTTCACGTGGATGTGAAATGCCCTACATACGTGTTGGAAACCAAATTCAGGTCCTATACACAAAGCAGTATTTACTCTTAACTGCTGAGTCATATCTCCATTCTCTCTCACCTCCAAATCTCTTTAAAATGGCTAACAAAATAATGTGAAAATAGTAAGAGGGTTAAATAAAGCAACACAATAGAGAACAGACAAAGAAATATGAGGAAAACTGATGATCACGAAAAAGAGGGCTTGAGAATAAATAAAAGAGATTAAAAGTGTAAAGAAGCAAAGTTAGCAACTGGTTCCTAAACAGGTCCTGTCTATGGCAGAAAACAGTAGAACAAAGCTAAGCAATAAAGTGATTTGAGTAAGATATGCAAAGGATAACCAGTCTAAAGTCCATGACCCTGAGAAGGTAGGTAACAAGGAGAACCCTGAGAGACATACATGGGAGCTTGGTGGGTGGGGGGAGAAGAGAGGGCAGAAGGGAGGAGGAGAGGAGAAAGGGAGGAAGGAGAAGAACATGAGGGAACAGGATGACCGAGGTGGGGGAAGGAGAAAGAAGGAGAGCAAATAAAGAGATTTATAGATTGATGAAGCCATTATGGGACTAGCAAGAAACCTGGCACAACAGAAATTCCCAGGAATCTACAAGGAATATGCCAACTAAGATCCTAAGCAATCGTGGAAATGGCACCTGAACTGCCTTTCCCCTGTAATCAGATTACTACCTAAATTATCACAGAAACTTCTTCCAGCTGATGGAGGAGGATACAGAGATTCTTAGCTAGCACTGGGCCGAGCTCCCAGAGTCTAGCTGAAGAGAAGGAATATGGCGATACCCATCGAAATAGACAACTTGAGCTAGGGGTAACTGACTGACTCCAGACTGACAGCTGGGAAATCTGCATAGATCCAAACTAGATTCTCTGAATGTGGTGACAGTTGTGTGTCTAGGGCAGTTTGTGGGGACAGTGGCAGTTGGGCCAGGGTTTAAACTTAGTTTTGAACTGAGGCTTGCTTCACGGCTGAGTATGGAAGCAAAGGATTCAGCTTTATTTCCAGGCTGCAGATGAAGTTGTAATAAAACTATTTCAGAAATATAGTCAGATCCTTTTTTCTTTCTCTCCTTCTGACAAAATCTCACTAAAATTTTTTACTCCATGCCTTTTATTTGTTATTCCTTTGAAGGTTAAATGATTTGGAGGAAAATTAAAGTCTTTTCCTGAACTCCAGAGCCAAAGCAAATCATTCAATTGCATTGGTCTGTTCAGAGCCATTTCTTTAGAATTCAAAGCTGGAAGGCACAGAGAAAAACCTGACAGTACATCTCTTCTTTCTGGCATTGTAGTAAGATTTATTTCTGAATTTTCAGAAATTAAACTGCAATCTCAAAAAAAAAATTCCTTGGCGGTGTATTATATTTTCTTATTATGTTTGTGAAGACAACAGATCTCCCAGGGTCAGAAGACAACCGTGTGTTCTTGCTACCATCAGTTCTCCTGATATTCAGATGAAGGTGCAAATCTTTCCTCTCAGAACTGCAGAGTTTGGAGACGCTCTTGCAATTCATATATGGCATTCAAATTCCTATTACAGGTTTAAGTGACATTTAATTTGCATTTGCACTTCAAGGCTCTTTTGAATGCCAGTGGGCATTTTGACACACTTCTAGTGTCTCTTAAAAATAGAAATTCTTTCTCAAGTCTCTCCCATCTCAACCTCTGTCTTTCCTTCTGAGAGGAGTTGAAAATACATTTTCCCATCATACTCTATTGGGAATAACAAGCACTAGTGTGTTGCCTCAATATAGGCATGTTTACGATTCTTCTACCATCCCAGACACACTTATTTTCTTCATTCAGTTACTCAGTTGGGCTCAGTAAGTATATTCAGTACTGGTAACCCCAAAGGAAACAGAACTCACAGCATCTCTTCCTTTCATACAGTTTACAACCCAACTTAAAAGAGTGAAATGTGAATCTCTCAGATTGTGTGTAGAATACAGTGGGAATAAAACAGTATACTTACTGTGAGACTGAGTGCTTATTTACAAATTCCTTTTGGAAGGCATCGTTTAACCTGCAAAATTCTAAAAGGAAAGGTAGAGAACCAGGCTCTAAGAGGACAAAAAGAAAGAAGGCAGTGCCAGCATCCTGTTAGAGGGACAGTATTCTCAGGGTGCACACATTACCTTAACACTGAAGATGCCATGACACTTATCTAAAGGATTCTGAACACGGAAACCCTGCATATATCTTCTCTCTAGTAACAAGCGTTTGTTGTTTGTTTGCTTTTAATCTGTTGAGAAGGTTAAATGCTCAATACATGACAGCAGCTGTTTTAAGTATCTACATTGATTAACAGACTTAAACATCTTGAAAACACAAGTAACTGAAGAACACTAAGGAGGACAGTTGATTTTCATCTACGTTGGAGGAAAAGGAAGTCCATGTATAAGAGATTTTCTTAGGACGTAGAGCCAGATAACAGCACACTGCAGTTTGGCTGTGACAATCTGACTGGCTGGTGGCTTAGCACACATGCTTATTTCCAGGAGGTGGCATCTTGCATTCCATTACAATTGAGATTGGCAGAGGACAGCAGTTATAATGAAAAGAAAGGTCTTGGTTAGCCAGTTTGATGTCTCAGGAGACAGTATAACACAAAGGTTCCTAGGTCTCAAAGTGAAATATTTGTGGACTTGTCTCCTTTGTCCATCTTCTTCATAGGTGTCTTATTTTCTTCTCAGTAGGTACTTTTAATTCATTGTCACCAAACAACCATTATCTAGATGACAGAAACGTATTGATATGCAGCCCTTGTGTCATTAATTTCAATCACAACCTTTTACTATCAACACATCTCTTGACTTTAATATCAAAATTAAAGCATTTTTATTGACTGAAGAGAATCACACTCTTCTTTCCTGACTTTTCTATAGAATGTATTTTTAATATTTTTACTTATGTAATAAAAAATGCTGCCACAGTTATTGATGGGAAGCACTGCTTTCAAACACGTCGAGCATAAAAGAGCATGCATAAGATAAAGAATTGGAAACGGTTAAAGATATAGGACATGATAATAGTAACAAAACTTAGCAATATCAATGTTTCCAATCTGCTTTATAGTTCAGTAAAAGATGAGAAATAGAAGGCCAAATTTAAAATTCTTTTTTCTTTTTTTTTCAGTTTTTTTATTGATTTTATTAAGCATACATTTTTCTATGCTTCTCTCCCTGCTCTCCTCCTCTTCAACCCTCTAAAATTCTTTTAAAACTATATAGACTATAATTAACATTATACACACTGAAGAGTCTAAATTTATGTATTAAAATATATTTATGTGTTATATATAATTAGGCTCAAATAATTAAAATAAAATATGCTAGAGTCATAAACTTAAGTGAAATAAAGGAGGGGGATGAGAAGAAAGAAATAGAAAGGAGGCAGGAGTGTATTTATATTTTAGTTTCAAAAGTAGAATTTGAAAATTCCTGTCGAAAAGCATTATTACTCAAGCGTTACATATCTAAGTATTCATTAAACTTGTATTGCATGAAGAAATTGTTTCTCACTTACAAAATTATTAGGTAATAGCACTTTTGGGTAAAAATGAAAGGATAATTATTAATAGAAAGGTTCAAATAATATTATAATAGACACTAAAGGAAAGTTCAGTAAACAACAATATTCAAAAGTATATGGGATAAATCAAAAAAGAAAATGTTTAAGTGTAAATGAATACTGAGGCCCATCAGGATAGCTTGCTTGTTAAAGTATTTGTCACCAAGCCCGAGGGACCTGAATTTGATCATCAGAAGTCACATGGTGGAAGGAGAGAATAGCAAGTTAGCATCAGACTGCCTTGCAAGCATGGTGGTGTGGCATGTGCACACGTGTGTGTGTACACGCACACACACACACTAAATAGATATAAAGAATTAAAATGAATGCAGAAAGGAAAAGTAGAAAAAGCAGGTTTGGAACCTACCATACTACCTTTTACTTAGTTTTCTCTTGGAATAAAGTGTAAAATGTATTTCCCAGTAGTAATTGCAAGGGAGTTTGGTAGCAATCTGTGTCTGACATATAGGGTAATACTGTGTTGTCTTTGTTTTTGTTTTTCTGAAACACATTTTAGCTGGAAGTTTTAGGATTTAAAGGCTGAGCTCAAGCAGCCCTAGCAACGCAGTTTAGTCACCCATCTCTAATATATCAATTAAAGAAATGAATAATGATGAAACACAGAGAGGAACATTATGAAGTTGGGAGGAGAAAGAAATAAAAATTCCAGTGACCTTATAGTCCACCTTATGGTACTGCATGAGTTTTAAGTTTAATTAGCATAAGAATTGGAGCACAGAGCAGGAAGTATGCTCAGTTAAGTACCACTTTCAGTGTTGGTCTGAATGACCCCAATCTCAGTTTTGGTTCTGAAAGATGGTCTAAAGAATTCATTTTACTATATTCTTAAGGAAGGCAGTCTGACTTCCTCAAGACCTAATCTGTTCCAGGTGGAGCCATCTCTTCATGGAAGTCCTTTGTCAAGGTGAGGTGACTGTGTTTCCAGATTGTGTTCTTTCTGCAATATAAGGTCTATGTAGTCTTAACACAGTGACTTATCTCTGTAGTTTCAGGCATGAAAGCCAATGCGATGAGATAGACGGATGCATTTGTGTGATTGGCATGCCTAAGTGCAGAGGTGAGCCAAAGTAAAGAAAACAATCACAAATTGAAGGCACGGGTGCCTAGCTTTTATCCTAAGTCTAGTTAAACTCCTGATTCAACAAAAGCAATTTCTGGATGCTTATCTCAATATGATATCAAAACTGAATCTTTGGATACTTTATAAATGCCTGCATAAAGGTGAGATAGAAATCAAGGCTACTGGGAGGTTCAGGCTTACGTTATTGTTATTATGCTGATAACAAGAAAGATATATTAGATGGAGCACCAGCATGTTTTCTCATGCATTCAGGATGAAAGTATGAGGCTGTAAATGACATGATAAGGATTATGGATAAGACAAGGAAATAAAACTACTAAGCACTCTGTGAGTATGAAACTTACCTACTCTTGTTTCCCAAACCTTTTAAAAGTATCATGTTACTATTCACAACAAAGCATTGTTATAGAAATCTTTGGTGAAATAGCCATAAAGAATAAAACTTAGTAGTACTTTTTTATGTCATCAGAACCAGTTGAAAAGTGTATTAAAATGATCCCATCCACAAATGCAACACAACACTTGACATTGGAAGACATCTAACAAGAAGTTTGCAGAATTTTTGCCACCATTGCTCTAAAATGTACACATATTAAGAGTGGAAAATAACTTTATGCTAATGGTTATGGAAACTAGACATTGTAAATCAATGCAGATTTATAAAGCATCCCAAACTAAATTTCTTTTGAGTGAGTGAGCACTTTTAGTAGATCTTAGGGGAAAATGATCAATTATAAAACATAAAATGCCATCTTAAAAAGTTAATAAATAGTGAAATATTACTCAGCTTTATAAAAAGGAAGGAAATCTTCTCATGTGTACAACATAGGTCATTAGAGGAAAATTTGTGTGGAGTAAATTGGACACACAGACAAGTACATTGCTTGATTCCACATAACTGTGGAATCTGAAGAAACTGAACTTAGGGAAGTAGAGAGTACAATGGTAGTTACCAGGGACTGGTATGGTGGAGTCTGTGGAATAGTAGTTATTGGCTTCCTTACTGGGACAAAAGGAGCTTACAGAAAGAAGTCTATATTTTAGCTGTCAGTTTGTGGGAACAATCCAGGATGGCAGGGAAATGATGGCATCCAGAATAGACAGCGCTGGTCACATTGCCTCCTCAGTCAAGTGGAAAGAGATGAGAGCTGGTAGTTACCTTGCCTTCTCCTGCTTGTTAGTCCAGATCCAGAGGTCATGGGACAGTAAAGGTCACATTCATAGTTTATTTCCCTGGATCAGTTAAACCTTTTAAGAAAACTTCTCATAGACAGATGGTATGTTTCCATGGTGACCAGAAAGTTTACAAGGAGGACTAAATGTCATAGTAGGTACTAATGAAGGATTGGTCAGTAAAAGAATGCAATACTTCAATTATAAAGAATAACTTTAAAAGGTCTGTTGTATAACATGACCTACAGAATATTGCTGAGAGTTTTAAGTGTTTTAACCACAAAAATATATAGGGAGTAATAAATATTTTAATTAATTCTGTTTAATAATTCTAAATGCATGCATAATTCAGAACATGCTGTACATGATAAATATATTTAAGTTTTTCTTAATTAAAAATAAAACAAGACATAAGAAGTTGAAAAAAGTAATTAAGATTAAAATTAAGTACTTTACACGTCTTGGAGATTTTTAAAAACTCTCATTGAAATCTTTTTATATATTTCATATGCTTCCCCCTTCCTAAACTCTTCACGGATCCTTCTAACCTCCCTTCTTACCCAATTTCATGTTCATGTGTTCTCTCTTTATCTTTCTTTTTCCCAATTCAACAACAAAAACCTGAACTCAAAACAAAAATTCAATAAGATAAAAAATACCATAACAAAACAAATACCATGTAACACACACACACACACACACACACACACACACAAAACATGCACCAAAAAAATAAATTGGAGTCTGTTTTGAGCTGACTTGACCAACTACTCCTGGCTATGAGCCCACCCTTGAGTATAGTTGACCTACCCAGTGACACTTCATGGAGAAAACTGGCTTTCCCTTTCCCAGTAGTTATCACTTGCAGAAAGCTTCTTGGCTACTAGTGAGATTTTGTGCCTACTACCCCTTGCCACACTAGAATTTTATCTGATTTGAACCTGTCACAGTCACTATGAATTCATACGTATTGGTTTGTTGTGTCTGTATGATGCTTTTCTGTTGAAGTCATCTGTGACATCTGGCTTTTAACAATCTTTCTGCCTTCTCTTCTACATAGATCCCTAAACTGGAGGAAAGGAGCTTGATGAATAATAGTATCTTTTCTATAGTGCTCATAAGCTATCTGATCTCAGATTTCTTCTCATGGAGTAGACTTTAAATCCAATCAAAGAGCAAGTGGTGACTCCTATAAGATTTTTGTCAGTATTGCACCTATAGGAAGGTGGCTGTTGTAAGTCACAGGGTTTGTAGGTGAGTGGTATCAATGATTACCTTCTCCACCAGTTGCTTTTCTGCACTTATATGTAGGCATATAAATCAATAAGGTTCTCTCTAACATAAATTTTGCTACAGTTGGAAAATATTTATTTCCTTTGTGAAATTGTAGATATAGATATTATAGAGAAAGAAATAGAGATGGATGGATGATAGGTAGATAGATGGATAGATGGAAGGATGAATGGATGGATGGATGGATGGAAGGACAGACAGACAGACAGACAGATAGGCAGGCACAGGCATATGCCGATGACCTCGTTCAGAACTATACAGGCTCCTTTGTTGTCATATCAGTCTTTTGAGTTTCTATGAGCCAAGGTTAGTAGGTTCTTTGGGCCCTGTTATTAGGTGTTCTTGAACCCTCTGACTCTTAAAATTCTTCTTCACCTTCTTCTGAGGGTTTGCCTAAGCTCCCCTTAATGATTCCCTGTGGGTCTCTGCATCTGCTCCTATCAGTTGTTAAATGAAATTTCCATGATGACAATTATGCTAAGCTCTATTCTTCAAGTATAGGAGGATATGATAAGGATTCATATTATTCCCTTTTTTGCCAGTCATATTTGGTTCTATCCTAGGTATCCAGTCATGGGATCTCACTCATTGTGTGGGTCTCAAGTTGGAAAAGTTATTGGTTGACCACTCCCATAAGTTCTTTATTTACTCCAGCATATCTTGCAGACAGAACAAATTGTAGTTCAAAGGTTTCGTGGCAGGGTCAGTTTCCCAGTCCCTCCACTGTAAGCCTCGCCTGATATTTCTTTACTAAACAAATAAACACACTGAAATACTGCAGCATATGTGAACAAAAGTTTTAGTCTTTCTTGTTTTGTATAAAGAGCAATATAATTAAGTCACCCATTCACTCAATTGTGATGCAATTTAATGACTCCAGGGAGATTATATGTCTTTACTAAACAAATAAACACACTGAAACACTGCAGCATATGTGAACAAAAGTTTTAGTCTTTCTTGTTTTGTATAAAGAGCAATATAATTAAGTCATCCATTCACTCAATTGTGATGCAATTTAATGACTCCAAGGAGGATTCTACACTCCTGAACTCCTTCCTAGACATGTGATGTTCTAACACAGCAAGAAAATCTTCACCAAGTGCAAACCCTACATCAAGGACTTCCAGCCTCTAGAAATCTGAGAAATAAGTTTTGTCTTCAAAATGAATGATCTGATCAGTAGTATTGAGTTAGTTCAATAAAAGTACACCAAAATATATATAAGGTAATTTTTAAAGAAATATTGTATTTATTTGCTTCTTTTGTCTTAAGAAAATGCAAATTTTACCATACATTTCAGGTACTACAATTATGGTTAATGCTGTTGCATCCATCAGAATAACTGTGAATACATATGGATAATAAAGAGAGGAGTCTGCAGCACTAGGAATAACTGTGAGACATGCTGGCATTGACTGTCTATCGAAGGGGAGTAACATGAATGCCACCACAGTCCTCACCAGACACCTGAATCTTAATATATTTAATCAGCCACATATTCATCCGCTTCCATCTCCCAGGAAAGAACAAAGAGGAAAAGTGATAAAGGACCATATTAGGAAGCAATCAATCATAGTTCTAATAGGAACATTACCTAAGAATAATAGGAGTAGAAGAAGGGGAAGAAGCGCAGCTCAATGGTCCAGAAAATATATTTAATAAAATTATAGAAGAAAACTTTCCCAACCTAAGGAAAGATATACCTATGAAGGTTCAAGAAGCATACAGAACACCAAATAGGCTGGATCAAAAAAAAAATCCCCTCGCCATATAATAATCAAAACACAAAGCATACAGAATAAAGAAAGAATATTAAGAGCTGCAAAGGAAAAATGCCAAGTTACTTATAAAGGTAAACCTATCAGACTTACACCTGACTTCTCTATGGAAACCATGAAAGCCAGAAGGTCCTGGATAGATGTATTGCAGAAACTAAGAGACCATGGATGCAAGCCCAGACTACTATACCCTGCTTTCGTTCACTATAAATGGAGAAAACAAAATTTTCCAGGATAAAAACAAATTTAAACAATACGTAGCCACAAATCCAGCCTTACAGAAAGTAATAGAAGGAAAATCACTAACCAAGGAGTCCAACAATGACCACAATAACTCAGATATCTAGAGACCCTTCACCAGCGCAACTCAAAGAAGGGAAACACACAAACTCTACTACTAAAAAAGTGACTGGAGTTAATAAACACTGGTCATTAATATCACTTAATGTCAATAAACTCAACTCACCTATAAAGAGGCACAGGCTAAGAGATTGGGTACGAAAACAGGATCCAACATTCTGCTGTTTACAAGAAACACACCTCAACCACAAAGACAGGCACCTACTCAGAGTAAAGGGCTGGGATAAGGCTTATCAAACAAATGGACCTAAGAAACAAGCAGGTGTGGCCATACTAATTTCTACCAAAGTTGACTTCAAAACTTAAATCAATCAGAAGAGATGGAGAGGGACATTTTCTACTCATAACAGGAACAATTCATCAGGATGAAGTCTCAATCCTGAATATCTATGCCCATAATATAAAAGCACCCACTTATGTAAAAGAAAAATTGCTAAAACTCAAGACAGCCATCAAACAGCACACACTATTAGTAGGAGACTTCAACACTCCTCTCTCACCAATGGACAGGTCAATTAGACAGAAACCTAACAGAGAAATAAGAGAATTAATGGAGGTAATGAATCAAATGGACTTAACAGACATCTATAGAATATTCCACCCAAATGGGAAAGAATATACCTTCTTCTCTGCAGCTTATGGAACCTTCTCGAAAATTGACCACATACTCGGTAACAAAGCAAACATCCACAGTTACAAAAAAATATTAGTAACCACCTGTATCTTATCAGATCACCATGGATTAAAGCTAGAATTCAACAACAATGCTACCCCCAGAAAGCCTACAAACTCATGGAAACTGAACAGTCAACTACTGAACCATACCTGGATTAAGGAAGAAATAAAGAAATTAAAGTCTTCCTTGAATTTAATGAAAATAAAGAAACAACATACTCAAACTTATGGGACACTATGAAAGCATTCCTAAGAGGAAAGTTCATAGCACTAAGTGCCCACTTAAAGAAAACAGAGAAAGTACACATTGGAGGCTTAACAGCCCACCTGAAAGCTCTAGAAAAAAAAGAAGCAGACTCACCTAGGAGGAGTAGAAGAATGAAAATAATCAAACTGAGGGCTGAAATCAACAAAATAGAAACACAGAAAACAATTGAAAGAATCAATGAAACAAAAAGCTGGTTCCTGGAGAAAATCAACAAGATTGATAAACCCCTATCCAAACTAATCAAACGGCAGAGAGAGAATTTGCAAATTAATAAGATCAGAAATGAAAAGCGGGACATAACCACAGACACAGAGGAAATTCAGAGAATCATTAGATCTTACTACAAAAGACTGTATGCCACCAAACTGGAAAATGTAAAAGAAATGGACACTTTTTTAGATAAATACCATATACCAAAGTTAAACCAGGACCAGGTGAACAACCTAAATAGACCTGTTAGTCACGATGAATTAGAAGCTGTTATCAAAAACCTCCCTTCCAAAAAAAGTCCAGGACCAGATGGTTTCAATGCGGAATTCTACCAGACCTTCCAAGAAGACCTAATACCTATACTCCTTAATGTATTTCACAATATGGAAACAGAAGAGTCATTGCCATATAATAAAATAAGTAATATTTCAATACAAGGGGAGGGAAATGGGAAATGGGGAGCAGGTGGAAATTTTAATTAAAAAAGAATAAAAATAAATAAATAAGTAAAAAAAAATAAACACAAAAATATAATTTAAAAAAAAAATATTTCAATACAAAAACAGTATTAGATATAATAACATATCGTAAATTTATAAAATTATAGCCAAATAGAAACAGAAAAGTTTAGCATGAATTTAAATTGGTCTTAATAATAAAAATCCAGTGTTAGATATCAAGGGGCCTAAGGCTGAACAGTCAGAGAATCAGAGCACTCAGTCAGTAGTTCTTACCTCTACAAAACTCTTATATTGAATAGCGTATCCTATCTCTACAAGTTCTCAGATTGACGGGCTTGTGCTCCTGTCTCGTCCTGTCAAGTATTCTCTCTTCCCAGTCATATCCCTTCCTGTCTCCATCTCCCTAGTGTTAGGATTAAAGGTGTGAGCCACCACAACCAGCTGTTTCTTTTTGAGACTGGGTCAGCCTTGTGTAGCTCAGGGTGGCCTTAGTCTCACAGAGATCCATTTGTGTCTGTCTCCCCTTTGCTGGGACTAAAGGTGTGTGTCACCCCCACCTACCCTCTATGACTAACTAGTGATTTGCTTCACACTCTGGTCCTCAGGTGACCTCTATTTGTTATAGCGCAAACAAAATATCACCACAGAAAAAGACTATGAGATGAATTTTTAAAGTGAAGATTTTTTTTTAAAATGTAATTTAATATAACTTTATAAAAAGATGTTCAACCAAGTTGTCAATTTGGAAAAACTTAATAAATGATAAAGAGTATTCATTAACAAGGTCATAAAATAAAAATAATGATACTTACATTCAATGCTAATGATATTAATTGAATTAAGCACCTACATACATTTTTATTTATGTGCTAATTACACATGTGTTTTACAAATAAATCTGGTCAAAACCAAAATAGTAATATTCATTTGATTAAAACTGAATATTTTACTTGGTAAAAAATTTGTGGTGAGAAAGGGATTAGCTTATAAAGAGATATATCTGAAGTTATTTCTTGTAGAATTTCTAGATACTCATAAGTATACAGGTTAACTGAATCTGGGAATATCCAAAATATATCTGATATACATTCAGGAAAATAAAATTGATTGATTTACATGACATGAGCATACAGAACAGCTGTCATATATGGCATTCTTATAAAAATAAGATGGAAATGTGTATGTGTTTTCAAGGACTTCAAAACTATTAAGAGCTATATATAATATACTGCTAATATGTTCTCTTGGAAAAATATGTATTTTCAAGGACTTTAAAAGAATTAAGAGATATACAAAATATACTATTAGTATGGTCTCTTGGAAAAGTGAACTAGGAGATTGGAGGATATTTGGGATTATGTTATGCATGTTTGTCTGTGATTTGCTAGTTGCAGAACCCATGTTAGAAATATGTAATCTGCAGTCCAGGCGAAGAGGGGGCAAAAATTTTTAATAAAAAAAATTAATAAAAAAAGATTTAACCACAAAAAATAAAATAAAAATATGTAATCTGAAAACAAAAAAATATATAGCAATGCTACCTCTTACAGTTCTTCCTTCACGTTATAACATCTACATATTCTGAACAGTCCTTTGATTGTTTTCAAATATTCTGACTTCATTTATTATGAAATTAGTACTTTTAATTTTGATATATTATAAATAGAAAATTAGCCCCCCCCCAAAAAAAAATCCTCTCTTGTCTAAAGTATTTCCTAGCCATCTTTAGAGAATTACACATATCTTTGATCCATGAAAAGTCTGTCTGTCAGACTCTCTTGCCATTATATTTGCTAACTTCATTTCTAGATATGGATGGTTCTGCACCACTGCTCAGAGCCTTTTGTTCTCTTTGCAGAAGGTATGGAACATGGCCTTTCTATGAATGCCTTCTTGCTTTGTAATGTATGGAGCACTCTTAATTACACATAGTACTCCTGTGCTCAAGTTGTAAAAGTTTATAGGATGTAATGGAAGCCTTAGGAAGAACAGATTGGATATAATTACCTAACAGAGTAACTTAAAACCAATACAAAATCTGGATATCTCACAGCCTTCTGGCTTCATCTCTTACACAAAGTTATAAAAATATAGTATCCTTCACCCTTCTCCTGCACTGACGGAAATTCAATATTTTGCTTCAACATCAAACTTAAATAACTGTTGTCTATCTGCTGATATTCAAGCCACAATCATCGCATAGATGCCATGTCAGGAAGAAAAGTCTGTCCTTGGAGGCTGGAATACATTTGAATATGGGAAGATAAATAAAGTATGAAATGTGGGAAGCTTATCACTTTTCATGAAGCCCTTAATAATAGCACATTTACATGGTCTTCCTTAAAACTATTTTAAAATGCTAGTGAAGTCATTTGAGAAAAATATTTACTTTACAAAATGCTTAAGTAAATAACCTTTCTGCTTCTCAAGTTATTAAAAAATATTATCTCAAATCATTGTTATGAACCAGTGATTCTCATTTTATGCCCCCTATTGTGTTGTTTTATTGTAGCAAAGAAAGGAATGTAAGACAAGAAGAGGAATAGAAAGATGAGGAAGGAAAGGAAGAAAAGGAAGTTAGGCATGACACAAATTAGAAGCAAGAAAACTGATATAGAGCTCAATCGCCCTGAGGTTATAGTGAAGATTTATATGGGTATTAAATTACATCTTGCAGAAAATCATATGTAAATTTTAAAAGAATCCAAATATGCATCCCAGCCATTTTTAACACTTTCAATGAAATAAATCACTTATATTAAAACCTTTTTTGGAATACTACAGGCAATATCCATTGTAACCAATGATCCACAACTTTCAGTATAGAGACAGAGGTCATGTACATAATTGTTTAAGGTTTGTCTTTGAAAGAATATAGGTGGATTATGGGCTTTATGAAAAATTCTGAAACATTTTATGGTCAGTATTTTATAAGACAAAGAAAAGTATTTTGAAGAAGTTGCCAAGTTACAAATTGAGGTGGTATATTTTAAGGAAAAACCTGCTGCCTCAGTTAGCCCCCTTAATTGACATAGTGCTATATATTTGGTACTTCTAGGTATGGAAATGAGTATGATTCATGTGTGTGTGTGTGTTGCATGTGTATAGTTTGTGTTCACTTATATCCTTACAATGCTCCCCCTGCCTTCTCTTTACTCACTCATGTTTATAGTCATACATTTAATAGTTGATTAATTTTGTATGCATGGACACTGCCATGGTGATTCTCATTCAATCATCACCAACACATGTTGATTACAAATTAAATGTGTATAAAAGTTTTAAATTAGAAATAAGGTTTTGCTAATAAATTAATTTTATTTGAGCCAGGCATGGTGGCACAGGTCTTTAACTTAATGAGGCATAGGAGGGTAGGTCTCTGAGAATTCAAATCAAACCTATTCTACATAGTAAGTTCCAGCCTAGCTAGAGCTACATAGTAAAATCCTATCTCCGAATGAATTATAGTATACAAAACTCAACAATCATATATAATATACACATAAACATTTTTGCAAACTTACTTTTGAAAAATATATACCAAAAGAAATATTTATAATAGTTTGAAAGTTGTGGTGTCTTAATAAATTAAATTTAAGAATAAAGTCAATAACTTTGGGCAGATAAAAATGTGTTTGAGATAATTATGTACTAAGAAAACTGACAATATAAACTTCAGAACTTTGGGTGCTAAAGCTCAATTCTTGCTTTATTATACAGCATGATATAAGAAGATATTTGTTTATTTTTAAAGGCATTCTAAGAAATTAACCTTTCCCACTAATTGAAGTCATTATCTGACAATATCTGATATATCCCACTGAGATTGTCTCTAAATTATGCTGACCACTTAGGGGTTAGAATGGAGGATTTAAAGTTAATCAATAGTAGTACTCATTCTACTTTCAGTTAAATCTTTTTATCTTCTCTGACTAATGGTACCTGCTTAACAAGACATAGCTATCTGGGGCATTTATATCTGACATCACTTCAGAGAAAGTAGCAGCTGAGCTGCTTCCACTGTAAAATTTGATTTTTAACAACAGTAAACACAAAGTTCCTATCTTCAACTTAACCAACTGATTAACCTACTAATATGATAAACTCTGACTGTGTAAAACAAAATTCAATACAAGCCATTGCACTAATCAAGTACCCTTCTACCTTTATTACAGTGTTTTTTAAAATTCATTATTGAAGCTTAAATAAGTTTCTGATCCCTTCCCTTTATGTTTTTTAGTTTATTCATGCCAATAATTTTGGTTATATTTCTTACAAAATTAGTTGGTTCATTAATTAAAATATAAGACTCTAGAACTGAGGGCTTCTTCCTGTGTTGTTGGCACTTGTTGTCAGTCCATAGACTCACCTCTCTCACAAATATGTAGCTGTGGATATGGTTTCCTTAATAAAATTAGAACTTCTAACTACTTCATTTTTTATTGTGTCTCATGAAAAATACTCCCTATATAGTTTTGAATAAATTGTTTTTTTGTTTGTTTGTTTGTTTTTTGTTTTTTGTTTTTTTGTTTTTTTGGTTTTTCGAGACAGGGTTTCTCTGTGGTTTTGGAGCCTGTCCTGGAACTAGCTCTTGTAGATCAGGCTGGTCTCGAACTCACAGAGATCTGCCTGCCTCTGCCTCCCAAGTGCTGGGATTAAAGGCGTGCGCCACCACCACCTGGCCTTGAATAAATTGGTTTTTAAAGGTGTTTATAATGAATCATGTGGAGGTTTACTTCTCAACAATGGCTCACAACATCTTTTCTAGATTTATCAGTAATATGTTCATGCAGAGAAAATTCAGCATTCATCATGATACTGAAATTCTTATAGGTGGAGTTTCTCTGGTTCCAAGCCACAGTTCCCAAATAGACACTCAGAGTGCAGACTGAAGTATTCTGTACCCTGCCTGGTCTCACTGGACTGGTTTCTCTCTACCCATCAGGCCCCCTTGCTATTTCTCATAGCTACTTATAAAATAACCATTCTGAGGCTTATTATTAGGTACAATTGTTAGGCCAATGTCTTGGACTTCTTAATGGCTAGCTCTAACTATTAAATTAACCACTTCTACTAATGTGTGTATTGCCATGAGGCTGTGGATTACTGGTACAGCATGTTATTCCACTTGCACCTACATGGTGTCTGCCTAACTCTGCCTTCTCTCTTTCTCTCTTTCTGTTTGTTTGAATTTCCCACCTATCTTCATTCTCCTGAGCCAGTGGCCAAAACAGCTTTATTCATCAACCAATAACAACAACTTATATACAGAAGAATATCCCACACCAATAGAGATTTATTATTAATTATACATACTCAACTGACAGCTTAGGCTTGTCTACAGCCAGCTCTTACAACTTAAATTCACCTGTTCCTACTCATCTATTTTGCACCTCATTTACCTCATCTATGAACTTCCCATGTTGCTGCTTTTGCGTCTGGCTCACAAGTCTTGAGATTCCACCCTTTTTCTTCCGAGCATCTTCTTAGTTTGGCTCTCCTGCCTGCCCTCTATCTGTTCAACTCTTGCCCAGTCGCTTTTTATTAACCAATGAAAGTAATACATATTTATAGTGTGAAAGTTTGTTTCACAGCAAATTGTAGTTTTATTTCTTAGCTTTGTTGTGCAATCAAAGGATAAAACTTGATTTTATCAATATGTCAGTTTTCTGATTAAAGCTGTGTTTCTTAGCAATGTGACTTAAGACGTCTACTGATTATGAGAGGAGAGAGGAGGGAAGCTAAGCAAGATGGTGAGGGAGAAAGAGAAAGAAATAAAACTTTCTAAGAGTAAAAACTGCCATGGGAACAACAAACGTATTCATCAAGACAGCAATGGAATTACTTTACAAGCACTTAGAAATGACATTTTCTTCCTTTATAGAGTCCTCAGAAATATAATAAAGCATAATATAGTTTAAACTGCTTAAAATATTTTAATTCTCTTGTGGGGTTCAAGTGATAGAGTCTGAGACCTTTTCTGATTAAATGAACACTGACTGATGTGACAGGTTTGATGACATGCTAGTTTGGGTACCACAGTCTGCACTGCATTTTCCAGTTTTTGCGCATGCTGAAGATTGCCTAGGTTGTTTTAGTTTTATATGAATTTGAGGATAGTATTTTCTCATTTTTTAAAACTTCTCTTCATATTCATATGAGGATTACATTCGATCTTTGAGTAATATTGACTTTGCAATAATTTAAATTCTTCCAATATATGAACATTGAATGCCTTTCTAACTGACTAGCATTCACAATTGTCTCTGTAATTCAAGTGAAGAAATTATTCACTTCCCTCATTAACTATGGTTTAAAATTTTTTGAATATAGCTATTTTGATTCTTGATTTCTTAGTAAATTTGTTCTATTTTTTCAGTTTCTGTGCATGACTTCTTTTAAAACTTATTCTGATATAGATTTAGTATGATGAGGCATATAGTACCAAAATAAGTAACTTAGGATAGTTGAATTATATTATATTAGGGATGCTATAGTTAGTCATTATTGTTTATAGCATAAATATTTATGATGCATCAATAAAACACTGAGAAAAGATTAACAGAACAAGAAATTCTAATACAGGATAGATATTGTCTGTACTGACAATTCATGGCTAAGAAAATCCCCTCATTCAAACCCAAATAATCATGCTATTGCTTCAGTTTGTTCTGATATAATTGATTTACAAACTTGTGTCTAAAGAATGAAGTAGGGTATATTGCAAATATGAACATAAACAACGTGTAGAAAGAGTTACAGTGATATGAATTAATTAAATGCTTCCCTACAGGGAGGAAAATTATTTTAATTAAAATTATTTTATGACAATAAGATGAAAATAAGAGTCTTTTTCTTCTAACACAAATCAACATGGAAACATACTATTTTGTCTTAGAAATGTTTTACTTTGAATAACTTAGAAATATTTTAGAACGTGTTGGATAATTAGTATTACCACATGGTCTGAATATTAAGACATTTCATTTGTAAATACGGTGATTGTGGTAATAAAAGTTCATATTCTCATGCACTCAATGCCTTCAAATTGTCTTGGAAGTATGATGTCTGTTTCCTAAGGTTTAAAAGTATTACTTTGTTCATGCAAATGGTGTAATCCTGAGATTGCAACTTTTTTTCTAAAAACTAAGCTGCAGAATGCAAATCACTTCCAGAATTTGTCACTTCCTCCTATTCTCACTCTTTCTAAACACTTATAACTTTCTAGATTGTGACAAATACCTAACATTTCCTTAAGTATCAAAATAGCAATGAAAGTTTCGAGGATAGTTTCCTGGGTTTTGTTGGTGCTTTAACATTAGATATTTTCCTTCTTTGGTTATATTTAATTTCATCATTGCTACTTTATTTAAATTTATTTCTACATACCTCTCAATGTAATACTGTCCAATGTTTTGATATAGATGTAATGATCAATCTTAATTGTCAACCTCATTTGATTAACAGTGCATAGGTTATTGATGGGTACAAAGTTGGGTGTGTCTGTGAGTTCTTTCAGAGAGGTTTAACTAAAGGAGAGAAGTACATGCCCTGAGTGAGATAATGTCATCCAAGGTTCAGAATTCCCAGATTGAATATACACGGAGTGAGGGTAAAGACTGCAAAGTGGTAATATCCCCTTTCTCTGCTACCTGATCTACTTCTATGTGTTCAAGGACTCTCATGTTCCTGTTCTCAGGAAGCTTCTGCTTGCATGGATTTCTCACTATAATTAAATTCATCTGATTAATCTGTGAGTCAAAACCATCCCTTCCTCCATTGAGTTCCTTTTGCCAGGTATTTGCTAATGTCATAGAAAAAGATAATGATACAGCAAATATAAACTTTGCAAGAGATGATTTTAAACATTTATTTTATGAGATTATAATTACATCATTCCTGCCTTACATTTCTTCCTGCCAAACCTAACATATACTCTTCTTTCTCCTTTTCAAATTCATGACCTCATTCTTTACTATTTTTGTTAAATAGTTACATAAATTATGTGCATATATGAACATCATTTATGTATTATGTATATACCTAAATACATAAATTAAACAGGTTAGGCATATTTAACTATCTTCTTTTTTTATTTTTATTTTTTTATTAATATTTCCACCTGCTCCCCGTTTCCCATTTCCCTCCCCTCCTCCCAAATATTGCCTCCTCCCCCCACTCCTCTCCCCCTATCCCCACTCCTCTTCTCCACCCCCCACACTATTCCCCCTCCCTTTCGATACTGAAGAGCAGTCTAAATTCTCTGGCCTGCGGGAAGACGAAGGTCTTCTATCTACGTCCAGGAAGGTGAGCGTCTAAACAGGCTAAGCTCCCACAAAGCCAGTTCATGTATTAGGATTGAAACCTAGTGCCATTGTCCTTGACTTCTTATCAGCCTTCATTGTCCGCCATGCTCAGAGAGTCCAGTTTCAACCCATTCTTATTCAGTCCCAGACAAGCTGGCCTTGGTGGGCTCCCAATAAATCAGATCCACAGTCACAGTGGGTGGGTGCATCCCTCATGGTCCTGATTTCCTTGCTCATGTTCTCCCTCCTTCTGCTCCTCATTTGGACCTTAAGAGCTCAGACCGTTGCTCCAAATTGAGTCTCTGTCTCTACCTCGATCCATCGCCAGATGAAGGTTCTACTTTGGAAATCAGTGTGGCGATTTCTCAGGAAATTTGGGATCAACCTACCCCAAGATCCAGTAATACCACTATTGGGAATATACCCAAGAGATGCCCCATCAAATGACAAAAGTATCTGTTCAACTATGTTCATAGCAGCATTGTTTGTAATAGCCAAAACCTGGAAAAAACCTAGATGCCCTTCAATGGAGGAATGGATGAAGAAAGTGTGGAATATATACATATTAGAGTACTACTCAGCGGTAAAAAACAATGACTTCTCGAATTTTGCATGCAAATGGATGGAAATAGAAAACACTATCCTGAGTGAGGTATCCCAGACCCAAAAAGAGGAACATGGGATGTACTCACTCATAATCGGTTTCTAGCCATAAATAAAGGACATTAAGCATATAATTTGTGATCCTAGAGAAGCTAAATAAGAAAGTGAACCCAAAGAAAATCGTATAGTCATCCGCCTGGAGAGGGGAAGTAGACAAGATTGCAGGGCAAAAACTGGGAACTTGCGGGTGAGGTGGCATGGGGCAAAGGGGAAATGGGATGAGAAACATGAGAAGGGGAGGATGGGAGGAGCTTGGGGGATTGGGATGGTTGGGATATAGGAAGAGTGGATACGGGAGCAGCGACGTATATATCCTAACTAAGGGAGCCATCTTAGGGTTGGCAAGAGACTTGACTCCAGAGGGGTTCGCAGGTGTCCAGGGAGATGTCCCCAGCTGGTACCTTGGGCAACTGAGGAGAGGGAACCTGAAATGACCCTATCCTATACTGATGAATGTCTTACATATCACCTTTAACTATCTTCTAAAAAATATTTTCCTCTGGTAAAAATTTTCAAACTTTTATTCTAACTTTTCTAAATATACATTTAAGGATGTCATCTGGAGTCACCCTGATGTGTAATAGCACACAAAAAATGTCTTGCTCCTTTTTAAACATAATTTTCCTCCTACTAATCAACTCATTTAACTCTTGGCCCAAACACATGCACCTTTTTTTTTCCATTTTAACTTCTTTTACACTGCTCTGAACTTTCATAACAACACATTTCCAACCCATGCATAAATGATGTCAGTTGGTGGGTATCTTTTATGTGCATTGATATTTCACTTAAAAAGAAAAACCATTTTTCCATGTGTTTCTAAGAATGATAAACATTCACTCCTCTTTATGAACTATGTAAATGGAAGAACATTCAACATTAGAGCGCCTCTAAGCCTTGAAGTATATAATTAGCCAGCTCTTTCCATTCCACAAAATGCTCAACTATGTTTTCTCATGTAGCAGTCTGATATGGGATGTCCTTGTCCTCCTGCATGCTGTGACTATGTGTTTCTCTTATTGGTTGATGAATAAAACTGTTTCAGCCAATGGACAGGCAAAACATAGCTAGGCAGTGAATCCAACAAGAGATAGAGAGAGAGTAGGCACTGGTGAGGAGACATAGAAGAAGCAAGATGTGAGGCAACAAGCTATGAGCCTCATTGTAAAGTATAGAAATTGGTTAATTTATCATTAGAGTAAGAAGCCTGAGTAATTGGCAAACAATTGTAACTGATGTTAAACCTCTGAGTGATTATTCAGGAACAGGTAGGCAGAGATAACCTGGTCCAGTAAGACCAGTCAAGACAGAGAAAAGTTTCCATTCTTAGCAATCTTGTCTCATATTTCCTGGTTTGATTTTTATTTGTATTAATTATAGTATACATATCTAAATATAAGATTAAATTAAAATAATATGAATTGTGTGTATTTGATCACAGGGTTATTATTCAGTCCTGAGTTTTTCATTTCATTTCATGTGATTCATTTTGTTTTTCTTTTAGAGATATTACTTTTTTTGATGCTTAACATCAAAAGCAAACCCTGCTGTTTTTATTCAAATCTGAGTAGCCATTTCATATTCTTGTTTCAGTAACTAAACAGTAGTCTCTGTGCATGTATGCATGCAGCGAGATCTTAGAGGTTAAGATCCTGGCTAGGTTGGTCTTCTTTTGTGATATTTCTGATGCTTTAAGCATACTTAAGCACTCATACATACACATACACACACATACACAAACACATAGACACAAAGACATGTACCATCACATACACAGCCACTCATATATATATATACAGAGTCATATGTTGTATAACTGGTATTTGGTCACTTCTCTGTAATACAAAGAAGCTATAGATAATAAGGAACACAGTAGATCTCTCCCTTTTTGCTTTATAGCTATCCTGTTTATATCCAGATTTGCACAGATCATATTTTTTCTTTTTATTGTTTAAGAATATTGTACATGTATACAATGCATTTTGGTCAAGCTTTTGTCCAGTCACTGTGTTCAATTTGCACAGATTACTACCATTATTTTTTCTCAACTTCACATGTTATTACATATGGTGTGTGTGTGTGTGTGTGTGTGTGTGTGTGTGTGTATGCTGTGGGATAATTCTCTGGTACACTGAAAAGATTTGTCATTCATATTGGTTTAAAAAGACGCTGATTGGTCAGTAGCCAACCAAGATGTATAGGTGAAACAGACAGTCTAGGAGAGTTCTTGGAAGAAGAAAGGCAGAGACACAGTCACCAGCCAGATGTAGAGAAAGCAAGATGAGAATGCCTTACTGAGAAAAGGTACTAAGCCATGTGGATAAGCATAGACCAGAATTATGAGTTAATTTAAGCTGTAAAAGCTAGTTAATAATAAGCCTCAGTAAATACGCCAGTTTATAATTAATATAAGCCTTTATGTGTTTCTTTGGAACTGAACAACTATGGAACAAATGTGGAACAGAAACTTCTGTCTACATGTATTGTTAGTTCATTTGTTTGTTTGGTTGGTTGGTTAACATCCACTGAGTCTACTTAGGGCTCCTACTTTTTGTACGGATTTTGGGCTCTCTACTAGAATATGTGTAGCTTTTCAGGGCTGGACATCTTAGAAGGAAACTGACCCTGATTTTCTCTAATGCAATCAGTGCCAATACTTCTTCAGTTAGAGATGGAGTCACATGACTACCTCTCCCCTCCATACTTGACTTTTGTCTAGCCCAACCTTGTATAGGCCTTGTACATGATGTCACAACTGCTGTGAATTCGTAAGTGTGACTTCCCTATTGTTTCTACAAAACACTGTTAACAAATTTCTCTACATCTTAAAATTTTTGGTACCTTCTTGAATGAGGATCCCATTTTCCTAACACAATAATTTCTCATATTTGCAGTAATGTTGCTACAAACAGTGCTGTATTTCATTTCACATAGTCACATACAAGATGATATCTTGCATAGTGTCTAACATTGATATAATAATTATTTTACTGATTTGTATATTTACCACATTTCATCATTATTATAGGTTCTATTCTATTTATTTACAAAAATATCACCATAAAAAGAGTATATCATTACATTCAGCAGCTTTGTCAACATTTTTCTCCTGCATTACATGTTTAATAACAGAACTTATTCCACGTAAGAGAGAAACTACTAGCTAATGAAGGTTTTGAAGTACTTTTGTTTCAATATTTATGCTTAGAATATAGTACATAAATTTATAACCTTGTCTCTTGAATTATTTGAAAAGTAATACACATATTAATGATGATCTTAAAATTCAGTTTATATTCAGGTCATCTATATTTGGGACTAAAAACAAATTTATGTATCTTCTCATGTGATTCTAAAATTACTGCTCTAAGGATCAAATCCCAAGAATCTACTTATTGAAGAAAAACATTGTTCATCATGTTGGTCACTGTGGTTGTTATTAAGGACCAATTACTAAATTTAAGAATAGATTTTCAAAGCCAGGTAGTGGTGATGCATACCTTTAATCCTAGTACTTGGGAGGCAGAGCTCTGTGAGTTGAAGGCCAGCCTGGTTTATAGAGTGAGTTCCAAGACATCTGAGGCTGCACAGTGAAACCCTTTCTTAAAAAAAAACAAGAAAAGAAAACAAATGGTGATGATGATATATTTTTAGAATATGACACATGCTAATGTGTATTTGAATTTTATTTATTTATTTACAGACTGAAGTTCCCCTCCCTCCTCTTTCCCATTCCTTCTCCCTACATTCCTTCAGCCAACCCTCCTCAGTCCACTCCTTTGTTTTGGCTCAGAAAGGGGCAGGCTTCCCATGGGTATAAAATAGTATCGCATATCAAGTTGAGGTACAACTAAGTACCTCCCCAAGTATTAAAGCTTGGTAATCATTTAAAAAAATATTTCTACATTTTCCAATAATTCAACACAAACCTAAGCCAGTAAAGGATTGTTCAGAAAGGATTTTGCAGCTGAAATCACTTCTGCTTACCAGGAAAAGGGCAATGTTCTCTGACTTTTGTACTTATAGCTACTGTGTACTCATCAGGTTCTTCAGAGGCAAAAAGTAACAGACTCTCCTCCCAAGAGGATCCAGAAGAAGAAAATGTTACTGGAATTAAGGGCCTAGTACTGTGAGCACAGAAAGCTCCTGCTACTCCCGTGGAATCTCAGCACCTGCTTTGTGTGTTTGTATATGCGTGAATCTGGCACTTTGAGAGAAAACAATTAGTTCAAATGATGCTTTCAATAAAACCTAAACACCTGGCAGTGGTAAAACTGGAGCTTTCTATCTAAGGAGAACCAGAAAATTAAGACTCTCTTTGGGAGAGCAGCAGGAACGTCTTGTATTCGTTATGAATCTGTTTATTTTCTTTGCCTTATATTTGAGAATTAAAGGATTGTGTTAAAGAAATACATTCAGTTTGGGGTTGAAGAAAGTATTTAAAAGAGGAAGACATATTAAACAATATTTGCTAATTGGGAGGGTGAACTTTAATATTGCTGGGAATGTTGCCCTCCCTTCCTGTCCTCTCCCTCCCTGTCCTTTCAATAGTAACCTCTCCTCTCCCTTTCCTTTCTCCCTTACTCTCTGTCTTACTGTTCTCCTCTTGTTTTATCCTCCCCAGCCTCCTCCCAACCCTTTCCCTTCTCCTCCCATCTTCTTATAAGCAGAGGTTAATCCTACATCCTTGCAGGCGTATTATAGATGTCCAATGATGTAACGAGTGGCTACATTGAAGTTACTTCATGAAGATGATGTCTAAAGTGCAACAGGTGGTTTATTTTATTTATTCACAGAATTACACCTTGATAGAAGATATTATAGACTATGGGGGATTGTCCATGTTTTACATCCTAATATAGATAATATTCTGCTAGTATATGAGTATTTGAACAAAAAATTACCTCAAAACTAACTAACTAACAAATATGCATGTTATTTGTGATTCTGTGAGTTATAGCTTGAATAGGCGAAATTTTAGGATTTGTGGGGCAATTTTGCCTGGTGGAACTTATGTGACTATAATATTCCGGGAAAGCAGCTTTGCTGCTGAGTCTGACAGGTTAAGATGGTAATTTTCTAAGCCAGTTCTCTGAGCCTAAGTTATAAGCTTGGGTTGCATGGCAGCAGCACACCACCTGATAAGGCCAAAGTTAATGTCTGGACTAACTTGCTTTCAAACTTTGTTGCATTGTTCCTGATGATGTTACATTGATGGCATTCAGTCATATGACCAAACATAAATTCATCATCTGGAGACAGAATACACCAGAATAGGGAATGTTTCTTTGAGGTTGCCATTTTTAATAACTACCATGCTTGCCTAATGGAGAGAACCAACGCCCCCCTTCTCCTGGGTCCATGCAGTCCTTGATCTGCAGCTTTAGGGCATATAACTGCAGCTGTCTTCCCAAGTTCCACAGCCCCATCCCCTACAGTTCACCCACATAATGAGGGACCACTGTCATAGTCACACCAGTGAAAAATTCAGAGGCAAAACCTTTCCCCTACTATGTCTTATACCATAATATCTACGGCCTCTTTGGTTTACTTCTGTAAGTTAAGGCTCCGGGTGTGGTTTGTATGTCCTTGGAATAATAAAATGTTTCTACTGGTAAGAAACCAAAAACCAACAACAACAACAACAGAAACCATGACTCAACAAGTCAAAACTAGCATAACTCCAGAAATCTTAGAGCTCAAGATTCAACTATTAAAATCTATCAATATACTCAGAATTATCCATCAGGTTTGGGATTTTATAATCTTCCTATACAGATCTAAGGAAAGCATATGTCAGTGAAAATAGAATTAAAGTTTCCACTAAATTTTTAAAACAAGTTTTAATAACATAATTCCTTTCATAATTACATGGAAAATATGTGGACAATTCAAAGATTTATTTCACTTCCTGTTAGATCAAAGTTTGAACCATTCAGATATATTTCATTTGATATTTGAAACTACCACTGTATCTAGTTGACCTTTAATTCCAACTCTGCTCTCTAGAGCTTTAAAAGTTTTTAAAAGTCTCATTCTATAACTCTTGAATATCCTTTATATTATTCATATATCAAATAATTTCTGTTAATATTCATAAGTAAAATATAAAGTAAAACAATGATGAATATTCTAACTCCGTAGAAAATACCAAACATTGACAAAACGTTGGTAAGTCGATGTAGAGTTAGAAAGGCTATGCATTGTTAATGAGAAAGTAAAATGAGTCACTTTGAGAAAGCAGTTTCAGGACCAGGGAAAGGGAACTGCAAAACACAGTCAGCACAATACCAAACAACTGCACTCTATACATGCAAGCAAGACGATTGAGAATAGTCAATCAAACAAGTTGTTGTAGTTGTTGATTTTTAATTATTATTGGTTATGTGTATGTGTGGCTTCATGCACTAGAGGGCAAGTACCAATGGAAGCAAGAGGTTTGATCCCTGGGAGCTGGAGTTACATCCAGGTAGTTGAGAGCCGTCAGTCACTGCTACTGGGAACTTATCTCTTATTCTCCCAAAGAGCAGTACGTGATCTTAAGCACCGGTGACATGCTCCAGCCCTCAAACAAGTATTTTCTGTAAAAGTTCATATAAGTAAGGATTATAGGGTCTGATGGTTTTCATTTTCCAGCATCAATGTGATGGTTTTTGTTTTATCTAATTATATTTTATTTAAAAAATAAATAGACAAAGTTGAAAATAACATTCATGAAATGCGGCATAGATATATGACAGAATTTTAGGCATTTCAAAAATGATTATAGTAACAGAAACAGAAATGAGAATGTTTAATGAATCTTTAAGGCAACATATTTAAGTTCATATATTGTATGATTCTCTTATTATTAAGGGTTCAAATAAATCAGAACCTAGCTTGGAAGTAGCTAAACTCAATGACAAGGTGAACCAGAAACAGTACCTCAATGAATGTTAGGATTCATTTAGGTGTGATGAGCACCTTGAAGAACTAGCAGAATTACTGGAAGGGAAAGTCAAATATTAGTTCATTTTATAATATTTTATTTTACATTGTGACTCATTTTTAAGATGAGGAGAGGCTTTGAAAATGATACGTTTTTTCCCAAAATCTTCCATTGAATTACATTTTATTAAATTGTAATCAGAAATTTAATTTATTTCTGTTTCTTCAGGAATATATTTTATTTTTTATGTTTATGAGAAATTTTAGCAAACCTTTTTTAACTTAAATTTTAATTTTTATATTTAAACTACACAAAAATGTTTGTACTGAAATTATGAAATAATTTTCTGTATATTGGTTATGTTACTTTATTTAAAAATAGTAAATGTATTCTTTAACGAAATTATTTTGTTTCTGATTATCAGTGTGCAAAGTGTATATAGGATTCTGAATATCAAACATTATCCATGAGTTATTATACATTGCTGGTTTCATCAAATTAATACATTTAGATTAAAAGTTTACTATGTAAAGATATATTTATTATTTTCTTTTGAATTAAAGTGAACTATCAGGCATAGTTTGTAAATATTACACTACTTTACATAAAGACATTAAAGCCTATTTTATGTCTCATTTCTTTGAACTCTCATTAGGAATCGGATTACTTATGTTTACTGAATACTGATTTAATTATCTTAAATGTATTCTGGAAGCCTTTCTTTTCTTTTTCTAATGAAATCATATAAGCATAAAACAAAGTTAATATCTGTCTCTAAATATGGGATGGAGAGGAGAAAAAATTGGATTGGAATACAGATGACTAGGCATTTTATAAGAAAATAAAATACTTTGAAATACCTATAGGGAAAACCTTAATTAACCATAGTCTTTAATCTATTTTCTTATGCTAGTGCAGGAGTCTGAAATATGGATCATGATTTATGAATGTATGCTGAACAGAATTGTTTATAAGCATGAAAACTGGATTGTTAAATGTGTGAAAGGGTGAAAAACAAGGTGAAATGAACATGAATTTGTTCACATCTCTATTTAGGAGGAGCCAGGGTATTTGGGTGGTCTCTTTGCATCTTCTCTCTAGTTGAGACATTCATGTGTTTAATAGGTTAAGTAAAAAGCAACCATAAGTTGCTTTGTTTGCCCAAATATTTTACTTTATGACATTTTACACATACTGAATTTATTTTATGAGCGTACATAATCATGCATAAGTGTTTTATGAGTTGATATTTTTTCACTTGCTGCCATAATACACAATGTATATATTTGGTCACTCAGTATGTTTTGAGTAGATAAAATAATAAATAATCAGTTTTAAGATATGATATAAATAGAGCTGAGTGGTGGTGGTGCACACCTTTAATTCCAGTACTCGAGAGGCAGAGGCAGGCAGATCTCAGGGAGTTTGAGGCCAGCCTGGTCTACCAATTGAGTTCTAGAACAGCCACAGCTAATACATAGAGAAACTTTATCTAAAAAAAAAAACACAAATATATATGTGTGTGTGTGTGTGTGTGTGTGTGTGTGTGTGGTATACACATACATACATGATGTAAATAAATTGTAATTTTAGGCAGAGTCATTTTAGGAAAATGAAATAAGTCTCTCTGTAATGAAATTATGAATGCCAGTCTTTGTCTTTCTCATAAAAAAAAGCATGCTTAAATATGAAAATCAAATAAAAATTTGAGAAGCAAATATTTTAATATGATTATTTTATTGTATATGACTAATAAGTTTTTTAATTAATAACAGGATAAGTGATGATCTTTTCAAGTTGTAAGGGTGGGTATATATAAAGTATTGTTTCAAAGACATAGCTCCCCAAGGGGTAGGGGAATGTCTCACTCAGTAAAGAACTTGTCAAACAAGCATTAAGACCTGAATTAGGATTCTAAACACTAAGAAAAAACGCAGACATGGTGACCTCAGGAAAACACATGTTGAGTGCAGGAATCTTCTCACTAATTATTATACATAATAAATGCATAAACAAAAACTTAAAAAGTAGCTTTTGAAAAATGTAAGAAATATCTTTGTCCTGACATGAAAAAAGTAAGTGGACTGGACACATTTTACTATTTAAATATGTAAAATTTTCAAATCTACAATGTTTAACTACTGATTTGTTTAGAAGAACTTAGTAGAAACTGCACACAAAATTACAGACCACGCATGATGCAAAGTAATTAAGTTTTTTTTTTTCCTTCTTTTCCTTTTTCAGCTCCTATAAAAATGCAAGTCTGGTAACTCAGGGATGTTTTCACCATCTTCTAAAGTCCCATTTAAATAACTAAAGAAATATACTACATAAAAGAAACCTGACTGTTGTTCATAACTTTCTCAAATACATTACTACTGCACATCCTATGACATCACTCTTTGTTAAATGCTAGGGAGAACAAACATTTCGAGTTATACACTAACAGATATTTAACAGATATTCTGAGGGTAAGAATCTATATTTTCATTATAACTCAGAAATTTTAAATAACTCATTCATTTCCTGTTGTTCTAAATCACTCTTTAAATTATGATTTAAACTTTTACATAATACAACAAAAATTTAAATTTTTTCTAACTCAGATTGTTAGGATCTAATAGTTTTAGGGGAAGCATTATTTGAACGTGGTGTGGGGACCCACAGATGTGAGTCCTGTTCCACCTTAACTAAAAGTTAGAGAGCTTAAACTTAATTTTACTCTTTCAAAGTTATTGATAAAAGATCTGGCTAAAGCAAGATATCCTGACTTAGGGTATGGTTACTTGGTGTTTGGGACATTAGATTGCCCATAGAGGTGGATCTAAACAGAGGTTAGAGAATTCAACTTATTACTGAGCCTTTATTTTATTTTATTTTATTATTGATTTTATTTGAGCTATACATTATCCTTTGCTCCCACTCCCATCTTCTCCCCTCCCCTTGATTCTTCATTAAAAAAAAAAAGAGGTTTGACCCAGGGAGTGGCTGGCTACAGGATACTTGGCTTAAGGTGTATTTGCTACATATTCTGCCCAATCAGAATGATTAACTCAGGAAATAGTGGTTTAAATTTTTTAGTATTGAAACAGGTAATTTGTTCTGGTTGCTTTTGTGTTATGTTAAAGCAGTCTTTTTTGTCTTCTTCCTTGCTTTTTGGATTGGGTTATATAAATGGAAAGTAAATACGGGAAGATTAGGTATTTGCTATTCACTAAGTTACCCTCCCAATACTATCCTTCTATGTCTCTGTATTTCTTATGTATCTCTGTCTATTCTCCCTAACATTGTTAATCCACACGCCCTTGAGTTCTTTAAATAAATTTAAAGCATAGTTCCCATATGTATATATGTAAAAGTACTAAAATTTGATAGAACCTATACTAAAGGTGATAAAACTGAAATCGATTTTACACACAGAAAATGTAGTGAGCATGTAAGTCTCTCTGGACACACATGATTGTAACATGGTTTCATGGTATAACAAAGACCCATCATGCTGCCATCCTTTGGTTAGCATAAGTATATTATAAAACCTAGATCTCGTTTGGAATCCCTACTAGCTTAGGAGAAAATACAGTCACTTGATGAAAATCTAAGCCAAAATATTCTGTGAAATGTGGTGTTATTATCAATTTTCAGGGCAGAAATGCTGTCATTATCTAACAGTATGATGTTTTGCAGAAACTAAAGTGACAGGGGAAAAAAGTGTTTTATTACAAGGAATAGATAGGCCAACTTTTAAAAAAGAATCATCTTTAAACTACCAAACCATTCTTCCTAACATTCAACTTGGATAGAAAACCTAAAAACCTTTTAGTTCAAGGTTATCAGAGTCAAGCAGCTAGAGTTGGTAAAATTCCAAATCAAAGTAAGCACTTGAAAGAAGCAAGGTGTACTCTGTCTTGAGGAACCAACTCAAACAGAAAAATGCTATTTGCAGTTTACTTTCATGCAGCGAACAGATGGCAAAGTATTTGGGGCAATGTTTCTGGCAAAAGGTACAAAGAACATTGGCTCTTAGGCTCCAGTTATGTACCAGAGTCCCCCAATCTCCCTGTTGATTTTTAATGGGGAGTAGGTTTTCTCCTCTTCTCAATTTCTATTTACCAATATTAGTCCTGTTCTAATGTTTTGTCAGGTTTCTGCCCTATTATTTCAAGTTCACAATATTACAGTGGCAAAAGAGGCTTTATCATAATAAGATACACATGTACAATGGCAATAATGATCACTAATCTATATATTTTGTTATTTCTTTTATGCAGTTTGAGCAGGCATAGTGATGAAATCTGATTTGGTTTCAAAAGGAAGCAATGGCAGTTACTTTTGAGGCTTTTCAGTTTTAATGCTTGGAAAATGATATACTATACAGGGGTAAACTGAGTGACTGGATGTAGTTTATGGAACAAGCAGTGTATCTTACTGAGATAATCTCATCATATGTCATGATGGTTTCTCTAGTCAGGAAATATATAATTTATTCAGAAAAAAACACCAAGTTACAAAAAAAGTGAGGCCATAATTAAGAACAATTTTCTGAAAGAAAATCTGCCTCCTTTTTTCAAGTCATGTTTGCAATTCTAACACTGATGTGAACACTGATGCTCTGTCAAATGGTCCATAAAGGACTGTTGAGTCAGAGGGTGAGAATAAGAACTATCTTTGTGAAAGAAATTATTCTTAGGATATTAAGCCCTTAATACAAATAATGCTTTGCTTCCTAGTAGTACTCATGGAAGAGAATAATTCCCTTCACTGTGATGTCTGCCCACGTACATAGAACCCACACATGTGTGAAACTCACTTCCCCTCATCTTTTTAGTTTTCTAGTTTTCTGTGTAGTTTTAGAGTTACTGAACTTATGAGCAGACAGACATAAATCTCCATCTAGCCATCCTGCCATCTTTATCTCCCAGAATGTTCTTCCTCTATTACAAGTTGACTTAGTGTAGTACCTTTGCTATAAATGAAGTGTTGTAGGAGCTGTGGGCTGTGTTCCCACCTCCCAGCCACCGGCTAGCATTTCCCGAAATAACAACATACAAATTGTATTCTTTTAATCACTTCTTGGCCCATTATATCTAGCCTCTTCTAGGCTAATTCTCATATCCCGATCAACCCATCTCTAATAATCTGTGTAGCACCAGTCTTACCAGGAAAGATTCAGCATGTCTGACCTGGCGGCTTGCTTCATCGCGTCTGCCCTGGAGAAGGGCAGCATCGCGTCTGCCTCTGAGAGGAGCTGCCCTGCATCTGAGCTCATTTCCTCTTCCTCCCAGCATTCTGTTCTGTTTACTCCACCCACCTAAAGGCTGGCCAATCAAATGGGCCAAGGCAGTTTCTTTATTAGCCAATGACCTTCCTCCATCAATGAAGAGGTAGTATTGAAATTATTAAATGAAGTTCAAAGTTTAAATTTAATTCTCAGCATCATGCAGTTTGGTGAATGTCAAATAAGACGTTGCCTCATTGCTTTTGTATTCTTTTTCCCTTTCTCAGATTCCACAAATGACAAAAAAAATGCAATTTTTTTCCTTGTAGCACTGGCTTATTTTGCATCATATAATCATCTTCAGTTTCATCCATTTTCTTACAAATAACTTTTTTTCTTCTGTAAGGCTGAATGATATGAAACTGTCTATATAGCCCACATTTTCTTTACTGAATAATCTTTATAGTACACTCTTGTATAATTCCTGGATTACCACATTGTGTACAGAAACTTAATATTTCCTGACTCTGGTTTCTAATAAGTATATCCAGCAGTCTTGTAGCTTGATTGTGTATTAGTTCCGTACTTAGGCTTTTGAGAAACCTTCATGTTTTGGGGGGCTTTTATGGATACACTAATTATGTCTTCAAGCAATTAGTGAATATCTCTTTTCCTTCTGAAGTGATCCACACAAGAAAATTATTGACAATAATGTTAAGTCAATTAAAAGTTTTAAGTCTTTTTTTATTGATGGAAAGACCAACAGATGGCACATGCCTCTGAAAAGTCTCCTGATACCCAAGCTCAGGTAGAATGAAAAAAAGCTAGGGTCTGTTTTATGATATAATGTTATATTTTGCAGCTATAAGGCTTAGGATTTGAAGTAATCTAGCATAGACTCTACTTGATGAACCCAGATCTTTTCATTGTCAGGTTATAGTGGTTTTGTCTACTCACATGTATGTGGAAAAGTATGCTACAGTGCAATGCCTCTGTAGATTTAGTTGTGTTGAGTCTTGTACTGTGCAAATTTACTAGATTGTTTAAAATTTTATTCTTTTGAAGTCTGAACATCCAGATATAATGGGTATATTGCAAAGCCATTAACAAAACAATATATTAGCAAAGATTATCTGGGGCCTGTGGTAGTAAGGCCGCTTTTTAGGTCTCAGCTGCTCAGCCCCAAAATAACCACACAGAAACAGTATTATTTAAAACACTCTGTGGCCCATTAGCTCTAGCTTCTTATTGGCTAACTCTTACATATGAATTCAACCCATTTCTGTTCATCTATGTATTGTCACAAGGCTGTTGCTTACTGGGTAAAGTTTTGACATGTGTTTCCAGTGGGGCTACATGGCTTATTTTACTCTGCCTTACTTCTTCCAGCATTCAGCTTAGTTTTCCCCGCCTAGATCTTTTCTACCTTATCAGGCCTAGCCAATTTCTTTATTAACAAATGGTATTACAGCATACAGATGGGAATCCCACATTGGGGTCCTTCCTCTCTAAGATAGGAAAGTGAAGATTTAAGTTGGATGCTTGTTGTTTTGCACATTTCATATGAAAATAGCATATCATGGGTAAAAAAAAAGCATTATTGAAGTTGCAAGATTTGATGAGGTTATTGTAACATTATCTCTTACTATTTCTTAGGCATGATAAGCTTAGAGATGGCTAATTTAATTAGAATCCTTAAATGCCTTCATATCCAACTATTGGTTAGAAGAAAGAATGACATTTTTCTCTATAAGTAAAATAGCTAAAGTACTGTAGAAAATGATAGTGTATTTTTTATCAAACTTTTGAGCAACTGGGTAGTCAGGTACTCAGTATCACACAATACTAGGTGAATTATATTTACGAGCAACTTTTTATCTGCATATTTGTGAATAGAGAATAAATAACTTGACCTTTATCCGAATAAATTTGGAGCTAATATTATTGCTGTTTGTACTTCATCCACAAATGTCTTGAAGGCATGATAAGTATGTCATTTACTTTAGTTTGCATTTTTCCTATTATATACCTTTTAATTCACAGTGTGGTATTAACTAAATACAAGTGCTGAATGCAGTGTGGAGTCGTAGAAAGGATGCTATAAAATTCTTGATTTGTTAATAAATCTGAAAGATGGATAGCTTGTTACCTTATTTCCTATGTTCATTTCTCTGCATTGTTATGCCTAGTAATAAGAATTGTTAGGCCCAAACTGAAAAGGTCAAGAAGAGAATTTGGATCAATAAGTTTATACATATGACAGTACTGAAACACACTTTTTTGATGATACCTTTATTTATTTGACAAATTGCTAAGAAGAAATTTAAGAGACTCTTTCAAAAATCACTTGTCCATTTACCTAATATATTTCAAAATGTATTTTAAAATGGAAAATAGTGCTATTATATAAAGAATGAAACACTTGGGCCCTCTGAAGGAATCTTTCTTTTTCTTTAATCTAGCTTTCTGTGAATCTCTCTTTTCTTTTTGAAAACGAAGATACAGCATGAGGGAAGGTGATGTATGCAAAGAAGAAACCCACCAGTCACTTTCTGTTCTGTTCTCTACCTAGGCAGACAGAAAAACTATGTGACCTGGTTTGTCTCCAAGGCAGTGTAAGAAATAGCTTAGTTTCATTTTGTTTTTAATATTTTTATTTATTTGTTTATTAAAGATTTCTGCCTTCTCCCCGCCACCACCTCCCATTTCCCTCCCCCTCCCCCAACAAGTCCCCCTCCCTCATCATCCCTAAGAATAATCCGGGTTCCCTGCCCTTTGGGAAGACCAAGGACCACCCACCTCCATCCAGGTCTAGTAAGGTGAGCATCCAAACTGCCTAGGCTCCCACAAAGCCGTTACGTGCAGTAGGATCAAAAACCCATTGTCATTGTTCTTGAGTTCTCAGTAGTTCTCATTGTCCGTTATGTTCAGCAAGTCCGGTTTTATCCCATGCTTTTTCAGACCCAGGCCAGCTGGCCTTGGTGGGTTCCTGATAGAACATCTCCATTGTCTCAGTGTGTGGGTGCACCCCTCGCGGTCCTGATTTCCTTGCTTGTGCTCTGTCTCCTGCACTTGATTTGGACCTTGAGATTTCAGTCCGGTGCTCCAATGTGGGTCTTTTAATATTAAGTGTGTGTATGCACACACACACGTGTCTGTGCACATAAACAGGTTGATCACAGGTTGCGATAAAAGTCAGAGTCCATTTTCCTCATCGGTCAGTTATCTCACAAATACTGCTGCTGACTTTATTATGATTTAAATCCTCCAAAAGAGTGAAGCAAATTATAATTAGCAGTTTGAGTTTGTGAATTAGAGAAAATGCTTGGTTCTCTAGGTTCCTTTTGAGCAGTAGGAATGTTTTTTCCTCTTGTTGAGAAGGCCTTAAGTCCACTCAGAGCTATTAGTTATCACCAAGATCCGTGTGGTACTGCTGTGCTCTCAGGTCATCGTGCTATGCCAGCTGTTGTGATTCATGTTTCATGCATGGGTAGGACCATTGTTTGTGTCCCTCAATGTGATGTCTGTTTCTAGGAAAGTAATCTTCTGGGAAAAAGAATCCAGGTCAGATCTATCTCTGGGAACTCTGAACACTGTGTCTGAAGTGCATAGGGTCTTCAACAATAGGACCTTATCTTCCACCTCTACGAGGCAACCATCGGGGATAGCAATAGGCTGAATGTTTTGCCAGTCTTAAGAAAATTCTGACCTGCAACTCAAAATAAGGCTTTTTCTGCCTGGTATTGGGATTATCGTTACCCGATCTGTATTTAGGCTATGGAGGGAACGTTATCAACCCAGATGAGAAAAATTCATCTAAACAATAAATAAATATAAATACAAAGTTTAATGAAATTTAAACTATGTATGCATATTTGTATGCAGACTCACATGTATCATATACTTTTAGACAGATGTTTAATAATGTGGTGCCATATGAGCTTTTTCTGACATTCTTACTTTTATTTTACTCTCCCTTCTCTTTCTGTATTTATCTACTTCCCACTAACTTCCTCCTCAGATATAAGATGAAATCTCAAGGGAGTTTTGATTTGCATTTTCCTGATATCTATGAATGTTGAACATTTAAGTTCTTCTCAGGCATTTTCCCTATCATGTCACTTCTATCATGATAGTCCCTTACCTATGGATCCCCCAAATCCTACCCCAGCATTGGTGCTATTTAATTAACTGTACCAATGAGTTTGTAATGACTCCAGGATATATAGTCACAACTAAAAGTTTGCATCTACGGCCTCCAATGAGACAGAGAAAGCAAAATTTTACCACTAAAATAATCACAAAATCAGAAATCGTAATATATTAACAAAAGACCTGTAGGGTAAGAAAAAATACAAACGGTTGGAAAAAGCCCAGACAAAGCATTACCCAAGTCAAAACAAGCAGGACTCCAAAAATACTGTTGAGTTTTTTTTTTTTTTTTTTTTTTCCTGTGTTGGCCTCCAACTGCTGAGCAAGAGGTCTAAGCTTATGAGTGGTTAGTATACCCAAAGAGATGCCACTGAGGAAAGTTAATTTTTTTTTTGTTTGTAGTTAGTTATCAATTGGAGAGTGAATCTAGGTAATGGATTGAGGTTTCTCTCTGCTTCACTAAGTACTGGAACCGCATCTGCCACATCCCTAAACAGGTGCTTTGTATGTGACTACAGTCTCTGAGTTTATAAGTGCTTTGGTCCTGATGTATTTTCAAAGCCTTGTTTCCTTTGTGTTCTTCAACACATTGGCTTGTCTGATCTTTCCACTTCCTTCTCCTCAAGGTTTCCTGAGGTGTGAGGCAAGAGACTTGATTTAGACATCCTATTTAGTACCAAATCTTCTAAGACATCTCATTTTCTATACATTTGTTCAGCTGTGGGTCATTTGTCCAGATGTGGTATTTATTCCCATTACTGTATAGGGAAGTTTTTTTTTTTTTTTTTCTGATAAAGGCAGAACAAGATATTGATCTGTGAGTATAGCTGTATGTCCTTAGGAGTCATTTTTTTTTAATTTTGTTACTGTTATTTTAACAGAACAGTACCATTTGACTTTTCCAAGGTCCCTGGTCTAACTAGGCTCAGGTTCTTGGTCACGTGAGCAGTGTTGGGAATGGGTTCCATTTCATGGAGTGGAATCTAAATGGAATCAGATGTTGGTTGATTAATCGTACAAGCTATGTTCCACTATTGCACTAGCAAATCTTGTATGCAAGTTATCCTTATATATCAAATAATTTGTAGCAGGCTTGTTGGTTACCTTTCTCCTTTAGTAGCATGTACCACATTTTCTAGATCCATTCACTTGTTGATGAATGTCTAAGCTATCTTCAAATTTTGCCTACTATGAACAATAAATGTGGTTGAGCTCATATCTCTGCCATAGGATTTAAGTGTTATTTGAGTAGAGACCCAAGAATGAATGGTAGAGCTAGATGTTGAGGTAGGTCAACTCACAGATTCCTGAGGAATTGCAAGAGATTTCCATTGTTTTCCATCTTTACCAGCATGACTTGTGATTTGCTTCATTGACCTTGGCCATTCTGACTGATATGAAATCTCAAGGTAGTTTTGATTTGCACTTTTCTGATGTCTAAGAATGTTGAACATTTAAGTTCTTCTCAGCCATCTGTGTTTTGCATCTATAAGCCATTTTTAACTTGCTTGTGTTCTTACCAACCAGCTTTTTGGTTCTGTAAAAATTTTAGAAATTAGACATCTATCAGATGTGGAACATACAAAAAAATCTTTTCTCATTCTTCAGCTTGAAACTGTGTCTAAATGATGGTGTTCTTTTTCATGCAGAAGCTTTTCAACACACAGTTCTTCACAGAACTTAAAAGGAAAATTTTCACCTTCATATGGAAATACAAGAATACCAGGATGGCTAAAACTACCCATATAATAACAAAAGAACTGCAGGAAATATACCATCCCTGACCTCAAATTATACTACAGACTTGCACTAATAAAATTAACATAGCATTAGTGTCAAAAAACATGATAATCAATGAAATAGAATTGAAGTCCCAGACACAAATACATGTCTATGAACACCTGATTTCTGATAACAGAGCCAGAAATAGACACTAGAAAAGACATCATCTTCAACAAATATTCCTGATTAAACAATATCATTGCATCTAGAATAATCCAAGTTCAAGTTTCACATTTAGGTCTTTGATCCATTTGGATTTAGGTTTTGTTCAAGGTGGTTAATATGGATCTAATTCTTTTTATTCTCTATATGAATCTACATTTCCCTCTACTATTTGTTGTACCAGTTTTTTTTACTTTAGTTTGTTTTTGTCAACTTTATTAAATATTAAATGACTGAAGCTACTATACTGTATTCATGCTTGGGATTTCAATTTTGTTCTATTGGTCTACATGATTATTTGGGCTATTTTCATATTCTTTTTATTTATATGGCTCTGTAACATATCTTCAAGTCTGGAATTATATTCTCTATAATATTATTATTTTTGCTCAGGATTGTTTTTACTCTCTGAAGTCTCTGTAGTTCCATATGAATTTTAGAATAGAAAATTATTTTCTGTAACTTTGAAGAATGAGATGTGACGTGGGATTTCTCTCTGTATGCTATAAATATGTTTTATTACCATTGGTTATTAAAGAAGCTATTCAGCCCATGGCTTAGTAGAGGAAAGCAAGGCAGAAATTCCAAACAGAGGTAGAGGAGAAAGAAGGTGGAGTCAAGGACATGCCATGTGATTGCTGAAGGAGAAAGATGCCAGCTGCTAGCCAGAACCTTACCGGTAGGCCACAACCTCATGGCGATACACAGATTAATAGAGAAGGTTGATTTAAGATGTAAGAGTTAGCTAAAAATATGCCTAAGCTATTGACCAAATAGTGTTGTAATTAATATAGATTTTGTTTTATTATTAGGGTCTGGGTGGCCAGAAAACAAAGGAGCAGCCTCTGACTACAGAGATGAGATTTTGATTGAGATTGTACTGAATGTATAATAACTTTAGATAAATGATCATGTTAACAATGTTAATTATAACAATCTATGAGCATAGGATATCTGTCAATATTCTAGTGCCTTTCTTTCATCAAAGGTTTAAAGTTTTTATTATAAAGATGCTTTACTTATTTGGTTAGGTGTATTCTGAAGTATTTTGTTTCCTTAGAGGCTATTTTCGATGTGAATATATCCAGGTTGTCCTTTTCTGTATGTCTTTTGTTTGCATATAAAGAAGCTATTTATCAAGCAACTTGATTTTGTATCCTGCTACATTGCCAAATTTGTTTATTGTTTCTAAAGTTTGGGTAATTGTTAATGTATAGTATAATTTTATATGAATTGGAATAGACTTAATTTTTCCCTATTTGCATCCATTTCCTTTTCCTCACTGCCTTATTGCTCAAAATATTATTTGAGCAGAGTATTGAAAGTGAATTGGAATAGTGAATGACCTTGTCTCATTCCTGATCTTAGTGGGTTTAATTCAAGATTTGTTCCATGTAGGATGATGTTATTGTTTCTAATACACAGCTTTTATTATGTTAAGGTATGTTTCCTCTAGTCCTATGTTCTAGGGGACTTGTATAAGGAAAGCATGTTGAATTTTGCCAAAGGCTTTTTCTGTGTTTACTCAGATGATTAGGTGATTCAGTCCTTTTATGTTGATTATTGCACTATTGAATTCTGTTTGTTTAACAATTTCTACAATCAAGAAATAAGGCTAACATTGGTCATGGTCAATATCCTTTTGATAAAATATTGACCATGTGTTTGCTTTGAAAGTATTTTACTGAGAACTTTTGAGTCTATGATTATTAGGGATAATGACCTATAGTTTCTTATTTCTGTTGTTTTTTACCTGGTTTTGTTATTAGAGTGATCCCAAATTCATGCAAGCAGTTTAGAAGTGCTCTTTAACTTTCTCTTTTATTTTTTAATCTTTGACTGTAAGCTGGTTGGTTGTGGCACATGCCTTTAATCCCAGCACTCAGGAGGCAGAGGCAGATGGACCTCTCTTAGTTTGAGGTCAGCCTGGTCTACAGGAGCTAGTTCAAGGACAGGCTACAAAGCTGCAGATAAGCCTTGTTTCAAAAAACAAAAAAACAAAACAAACAAACAAAAAAGAATTGACTGTAAAAACCCATGCACAATAGTAGGTGACAAATACAAAACAAACTCAATAGCATTTTAAGAGTTTATCTCATAATGCTTTGTCACTTTTTTTGTTTTGTTTTCCTCATAGGTCTTCTGTATATATTATGAATTTCCATTTCATGCTTTTATGGGATTTCTCTATTTATCTCTGCAGCTACATGTGTTTTTTTTTTTTTTTTGAGCTTTTCCTCTGTCTCTTTTTGTTTGCTTGTTTGTTTTGTACTTTTCTGGGTTATTTATTTATATTTTATCTAATTTATTTTATTTTATTACTATTAGTATTTTTTAATTAACTATACCCAAATGAGAGTGAAAAAGAAATGGTTTAAATTTGGGGGGAAAAGGACATAGTGAGGTGTTGGAGTATGGGAAACCCTAAGCAGAATATATTAAAAAATTATTTTGCAATAAAATAAACTCTGAAGGATTGGATGTAGATACTCTTTGAAAGTGATAGAGTTCTGTTGTGATTCCATCTGTTCCAGGACTTTCTTTTTCAGTAGAATGCATTATTCCTATTTCAATATCCTCATTTGTTATAGAGCTATTTAGGTTACTGACTTTTTCTTGGTTTCATTTGGATAGTTTGGCTGAATCTAGAAACTCATTCTTTTTTTCCCCTTAGGGTTTCAACTTAATGGAATACAGGTTTTTAAAATGTTACTCTATAATGTTGCTCTTTATTCTAACATTTCCTTTTTTGTTTCTGACTTTGCTAATTTGAACCAATCTTTCTTTTTCTATGCTAGTTAGACAAGGGATCTGTAAATTTTATCTTTTCAAAGAACCAGTTCTCACATTCATTGATTCTTTATATTTCATTCTAATTTGTTGATTTCTGCACTTATTTTTATTATTACTTTCTACTGTCCAGGTTTGGATTTAGTGTGTTCTTGCTCATCCAACATTTTTAGTTATATCATCAAAGCATTTACTTTTGTTCTTTCTTTTTTTAAAATTAGGAACTTAGAAATATAATTTCCTTAACTTGATTCTTTTTAAAGTGTTATTGTTTTGTTTTCAATGTCATTAATGGTATTTATTTATTTCACTATTTATTTCTTACTTAATTTCTTTTTTCACTTATTTCACATTCAATAATGAGTCTTTTAATTTTCATAAATCTGTGCTTTAGTAAATATTTGTTTACCATCAATTTTACATTTTACTAAGTTTCACAAAGATAGGGTTCAGGGAGTTATTTCAATTCTTTTGAACTTTTAAAGAATTTTTTCATGTCCCAGCATGTGGCCTATTATAGAGAAGCTTCTGTGTGCTGTTGATTAGTATGTGGATCATTTGATATTTCAGTGGAGTTTTCTTTAGTTATCAGTTTGCCTGTGTTTTAGAGAAAATGTGGTAATGAGATTCTACTATTAAAGAATTGATGTGAATTAGTTTTACCTTAAAACTCAAAAGTACTTTTATTTATGAAATTGAGTACCTCAGAATATGATGTACACATATTTAGTTGAACACTGTTATCCTGGTTACTGAATTTTTTGAATAGAGTGAAGTATTACTCTTTATCTCATCTGATTAGCTTTAGTTTGTAACCTATTTTGTCATATATTATTATAGGAATACTTGCTTGCTTTCTTGTACTATTTGGATAGAGTATATTTTCCTTCCTTTTACTCTTCAATTATGCCCATATTTAAAGGTTTTTTTTTTTGACTCAATGAGAAAATAAGACTTAATGGGTATGCCATGGTTTAGATGGGGGAAGTTTTCTTCAAAGATCTAGTTGGTGATCAAATCTATAAAATTGACTTAAGATTTCCTTCTATATTTATAGCTATAAACGGAAGGTTTAATTTCATGGTGCCTAATAACATTTCCCAAGAATTCCTTTCCTGTTTTTTTTTTTTTATATAGTCCTTATTCCCTGCTTATTTTGTCTAGATCCTTTACATTCAAGTCCTGAAGTTTTGTCTTCTGCCTTGTAAAGCTTTCCTCTGAATTTCCTGGTAGAATTATTGTATTTTTCAACTCCCTATTTAGTTCAACTTGATTCTTCTTCAATGTTTGTATCTAATTATTGGAAGATAGTCTCACATTCTGAATTGTCTTCATCATTTCCAAAAGGCTTATAATTTTATTTTTGTGTCATCACTCAGGCATTTATTATCAAGTTCCTTTTCCTTAATTTTATTGAGCTGTTTGTGTTTTCTTTAAACTCCTTGATTTGGTATCTGATTTAACCTTCTGGAATTTTTTGATGGAGTTTAAGGTTGTGATTTTAAATTTTGTATTCTGACACTTAAGGTCATGCTCAACCTCCTTAACGATCAGGGAAATGCAAATCAAAACAACTTTGAGATACCATCTTACACCTGTCAGAATGGCTAAAATCAAAAACAGCAATGATAGCCTCTGCTAGAGAGAATGTGGAGTAAGGGGAACACTCATCCATTGTTGGTGGGAATGCAAACTTGTGCAACCACTTTGGAAAGCAGTGTGGCAGTTTCTCAGGAAATTCGGGATCAACCTACCCCAGGATCCAGCAATAGTACTCTTGGGAATATACCCAAGAGATGCTCTATCATACAAAAAAGCATTTGTTCAACTATGTTCATAGCACCATTATTTGTAAGAGCCAGAACCTGGAAACAACCTAGATGCCCCTCAATGGAAGAATGGATAAAGAAAGTGTGGAATGCATTAGAGTATTACTCAGTGGTTAAAAAAAAATGCCATTTTTAATTTTGCATGCAAATGGATGGAAATAGAAAACACTATCCTGAGTGAGGTAACGCAGATCATCAAAAAGATGAATGTGGTATGTACTCACTCATAAGTGGATCCTAGCCATAAATAAAGAACATTGAGCCTATAATCCGTGATCCTAGAGAAGCTAAATAAAAAGGTGAACCCAAAGAAAAACGTATAGTTATCCTCCTGGATATAGGAAGGAGACAAGATTACCAGGCAAAAATTGGAAACTTGGGGGTGGGGTGGGGTGGGGTAGGGTAAGGGGATATGGGGAGAAAAAAGTGAGAAAAAGGGGATCGGGAGAGCTCAGGGGAATGGGATGGTTGGGATGGAGGCAGGGTGGATATGGGAGTAGGGAAGTTATATCTTAATTAAGGAAGCCATTTTAGGGTTGGCAAGAGACTTGACTCTAGAGGTATCACCAGGTGTCCGTGGAGATGTCCCCAGCTAGATCCTTGGACAGCTGAGGAGAGGGAGCCTGAAATGGCTCTATCCTATTGCCATACTGATGAATATCTTGCATATCACCATAGAACCTTCATCTTGTGATGGATAAAGCTAGAGACAGAGACCCACATTGGAGCACTGGACTGAGCTCCCAAGGTCCAAATGAGGAGCAGAAGGAGGGAGAACATGAGCAAGGAAGTCAGGACTGAAAGGGGTGCACCCACCCACTGAGACGGTGGGGCTGATCTAATAAGAGCTCACCAAAGCAAGGTGGACTGGGACTGATGGAGCATATGAGCAAACCAGACTCTCTGAACATGTCGGACAAGGAGGGCTGACTGAGAAGTCAAGGACAATGGCACTGGGTTTTTTTTAATCTACTGCATGTACTGGCTTTGTGGGAGCCTAGTCTGTTAGGATGCTCACCTTCCTAGACCTGGATGGATGGGGGAGAACCTTGGACTTCCCACTGGGCAGGGAACCCTGACTGCTCTCTGGACTGGAGAGGGAGGAGGAAGGGGATGGGGGAAGGGGGAGAGAGGGAAGGAAATGGGAGGAGGGGAGGAGGTGGAAATTTTTTAAGTAAAAATAAATTTAAAAAAAAAGAATTGAGATTTATCACCTGGTAAATGATATGGGACCTCAAACCTGCAGCTGTAATATGTTTTCTTATCTACTCAGAATGGGAACTAAGAAGGACAGGCAGGTGGCCCTCTTTTTACATCCTTCCTATAGATTTCAAGGAGACATTTTTAGAGAGCTTCATAGCCTTAACAGAATTAAGGGAGGATCGGAGATATAAAGAGGAGACATTGAAAAAAATAATGGGAGTTGTGTAGTTTTATACATTCAGTTCTTCAGTTCCTGTTATAAAGCTGAAGGTGCTCTTTATTCAGTAATGCCACAAATAAAAGACTACATAGATTGTTGTAATATGAGCGGCGGGACTGCGTCCCCGGCACCCAGCCGCCTGCATGGCTAGCTTATTCCCTGAAATAATTACACGGAAACTGTATTCTTTTAATCACTGCCTGGCCCATTAGTTCCAGCCTCTTATTGGCTAGCTCTTACATATTGATCTAACCCATTTCTAATATTCTGTGTAGTACCACGAGCTGGCTTACCAGGAAAGATCTTAACCTGCGTCTGTCTGGAGTGGGAGAATCATGGCGACTCTCTGACTCAGCTTCTTTCTCCCAGCATTCTCTTCTGTTTACTCCACCCACCTAAGATTTGGCCTATCAAATGGGCTAAGGCAGTTTTCTTTATTAGTTAACCAATGAAAGCAACAGATAAAATACAAGAACCACCTCCATCATTTCCCCTTTTTCTGTTTAAACAAAAAAGAAAGGCTTTCACTTTAACATAGTAAGATTACATATAACAAAATGGTTATCAAGCAAGAATTACAGTTACAATATTTACATCTATTTTATCTCTTATCATAATTAAGGAAAACTATAACTAACCATTCTTCAACTCCATCAAAGACTCCAGAAGGATATAATATTACCTAAGCAAACAAGAAATCCAAAGTTCTAGAAATGACAGAGACATCTCACTGCCTGACAGTCACCCAAAGTTCTTTTGTACCATTGGGGCATCCATCTTCAGCCTACAGGCCATAGTATTCAGCAGACATTTCCATGAAGCAGGAAATTTCAAAGACAGTTCAGTCACTATCTGCTGTGTCCTACAGAATGTCTCGTAGACTCTTTTATAAATCAGGAACCCCGAAAGATCATCTCACCTTTAGGCAAGTTCAGCAGTCCTCTCTCTGTGGTTCTCTGTGTCCAGTTTATGCATCAGTCCAGGCAAGAGTAGTTTCTTGCCCAAATGGCTAACCAACTCCATAAGAAGCCTCTTCGATGCCCATCTTCTTCTTGAAGTAGATTGGTGCTGTCAGGAGCAGATGTGTCTCATTGTCATAAAAAGCCCTAAATTATTAAAACACTTAAATGCCATATTCTGTAGCCTTTGAAAGATATGAAGAATGCCTATCTGAAATATATCTATGCATATCTAGAAAATCTAACTAACGTGACTACAAGCTTGACTATTATTTATGATTATCCATTAGCAACCTATATTTCCTAATTATACATTACATTTTTAAATGAACTACACAATCACAATACCTTAATCAAAATCAGAAATACATATACATATAACAAAATTGACCTTAAAATCCACACCAATGCAAATTATTTATATCTATATCATATCCCCCTTTAAATGTAAAAGAACATTTATAAACAATATTTGGGAATATGGGCGCAGTTTTTTCTCTCCAAACTGCTTCCTGCTGAATGGGGGCGTCGTTAATTAGGTCTTTCATTGTATAACCTGTGTGCCAGGGTCATCTCAGTTGGCAGTTGAGTGAAGTAATTTTCTGAAGGTGTTCACAGCAACCTTTCAGGAGGGCGTGGTCTATCATACCATATTGGTATAGACGCAATCCACAGAGTCTCATCCTCTGTGAAAACAAAAGAAGACCCTCTCCAAAGCATCATATCCTTAGACCCATATTCTGAAATCATAATACCCTTATATCCATTCTGGTTTAGCTTGGCAGCCCACATAATGAAATGTCTCTCTGCAATTAGCTCCTTTACAGTCAAAAATTTTAAAGAAAACACAGTAATACAAAGAATCCAGACTCTCTGTGAATTTTTCATTTCTACGTGGCTTATTTTTCTTTATTTCTTTTAATCTATAACTATCTGTACTCTGTCTCTTTAAAGACTTTATCCTTTTTTAAGACATCAACTTTATTATTTATATATATATTTTTTCTCTCTCTCAAGCCTACGTACATTCATCCAACAGTGTCTGAATCAGTTCTATTGTGAATCTGTAATTTTTTTACTATCCAGGAGCACTTTGTTTTGTGCTTTTAAATCGCTAACAAAAACAGGTACTGCTTGCTTGCCCCGCCCAGTCCAACATGGCGGAGCCGCTCGTGCCTCTGATCCTTGCACATTGCACCAGTAGCATGGTGGAGCTGCATGTGCCTCTGAGCCGTTTGGTGCCCCTGAACCACTCACAGTTCCAGGCACACAGTAGTCCACATTGCCAACAAGCAAGCCGTAGCACTTTACTCCAAATGTTCCATTCAAAGACTCTTTCTCCCGCAGGAGCCAGACAGAGATCGCGATGGCGGCACAGCCCAGAAAGCCGGCATTTTAAAACAGCCAGTTTTTTCCTGTTGCTGAGTCAGGACAATTTCTTTGCCGCACACAACCCAAAAACAGCATAAAGCTGTCTTAAATTCTCTCTCTGTCCTTTTTAAGCCCTCTCAGGTTTTACGTGGAGTTCATCAGCACGTTGGGTGCCACTCTGTTGTAATATGAGCGGCGGGACTGCGTCCCCGGCACCCAGCCGCCTGCATGGCTAGCTTATGCCCTGAAATAATTACACGGAAACTGTATTCTTTTAATCACTGCCTGGCCCATTAGTTCCAGCCTCTTATTGGCTAGCTCTTACATATTGATCTAACCCATTTCTAATATTCTGTGTAGTACCACGAGCTGGCTTACCAGGAAAGATCTTAACCTGCGTCTGTCTGGAGTGGGAGAATCATGGCGACTCTCTGACTCAGCTTCTTTCTCCCAGCATTCTCTTCTGTTTACTCCACCCACCTAAGGTTTGGCCTATCAAATGGGCTAAGGCAGTTTTCTTTATTAGTTAACCAATGAAAGCAACAGATAAAATACAAGAACCACCTCCATCAATAGATCTGTAAAATTTCATATTGTATCAACATCCTTCACATTGGGTAAAATGGGTGTAGACTTAATTGTCTGTTAGGTGAACATCTGTTAGTTGATTCTGGATTGCAAAGTAGTTACAATAAAGGTGCCTTACAGTTTTAAAAAATGGAATAACTCATTTTCTTTTCTTTTGTTTTTAGCAATTAATGGGGTATGCACGTATGTGTATATCTGTAGTCATGCACATATGTGCAAACACAAATGTCTTTGTGTTTTGCTTTGTTTTATGTGTAGGCTGGTAGTGTCAGATATCTTTCTTATTCACTTTCCTGCTCCTGACACAGTTTTCCCACTGAATCTGACCTCCACATATTCTGCTAGACTTGAGGGCAGGGCAAGCCCTTCCATTCCCTCATCTCTGCCACGCCCCCAACGCTGGCTTATAAGCTTGATGAGCAACTTTTTTATTAATGATTGAGAGTTGAGATCAAGTCCTCATGCTTGCACTGATAGCACTTTAAGAACTGAGTTATCACCTTTAAAAAGTTTTCTTAATATAATAGTATAATTTTATTGTATATAGATAACTAACCTGAAGTCTAATATCTATGTGATAAAACATCAGGTGAGAAGTCAGTTTGGTGGCTAGAGAGATGAGAGTGGAAGGGATAGACATAGAAGGTCTGATGGTTAATATGATCAAAGTACAGTCTCGAAATAACAAAATATTAATATAAATTAATAAATATGGGGAGAAATCTGACATTTTGGTCAGTGGTGAATCTATAGAATATTATGCTGTATAAAAGTAAGATCATATGAGAGATATCACATATATTCTCTTATCCATACACTCAAATGATTTTGAGGCCACGGAAATAATTGTAAAAATTATCAGAGTCTGGGAGGGAGCTGAGAGTGGGCAGGAAGGAGATGGGCTTATAGTTTCAAAGAGAGAGGGGTGATGGTTTTTGCAGATGTTATATAGAAGAACAGAGTGACACTGCTCAATACTCAATAAAAATTGTAATAAACTGCAGAAAATAAAATTCTAGAACAGAGTGTGTGTTCTGTTTTATCAAAGTCATCCCCGCACGTTCAAACGAGTACTGTGAAATGCCACTCTTAACGCTTCCCTTTGTAAGTCTTAAAATTATAACTGCACCCACACAAACAAGTAGGAAGTGCTAAAGGGTGCTCTTCACTATGTTCTACTGCAGAATATCTATTGGAAAAGAACCAGTGTGCAGTTTCTCAGAAGCCTAGTGGTTTCTGATTCTGGAATTGTAAATAAAGGTTCAAAACTAACCCTCATAAATGGCATGTTCTACAGATTAAATGTAGAAGAGTTCTACAATTGAAAAAAATAAAATAAAAGTTTTTCCTTACATATAGGTAAAAGTAAATTTTGTCTAGGTCAACTGGAGAAGGTTTGAGGCTATTAGTTCCATCACACATTCACAGTGTAACCAAAACTCATCTGTGTACCTATTAACTTTCACTGAGTATAACATAAAGATACAACATGAACAATAATAGTTTTAAATAGTTTTGCAGTGAACTATACCATATGTTTCTCTTTGAACTTCTCAGAATTCTAATCATCCCAAAACTCAAACAGCTGCTACCATTTTGCAGATAATTGCTATAAGATGCATTTTGTCCTTCCCTGTGTTGATTTCTCCTTCAGTCTCTTTAAGTGCTATAGGGCACTTAATACACTCCTCATCTGGTATTTGTCTGCTAACTCCCGTGTCTACTTTGCAAATTGACTACCTTTATCCAGAAAAAAAAATTATATCTGCAGGTGCTCATCTTTCCAAGGTCATGTGAAAACTGATGATAAAGATTTAGCCTTTTGCTTACTCTGTATTCTCAGCCAATATTAGGATTAAGTCTAACCTTTGACAATGTAGCATGCCTCCTTCTCTGGATGATGGATTGTGATTGCTTCCCAGAGCTGCTTACATGAGACAAACAGAGGAGAATAAATAAAGTCAGAAAAAAGGCAGGCCCACTCACTCTTTCTTGTTCTTTGCTGAAATAATTTAAAGAGCATCTCTAAATCTGAATTTTCTCTGCTGGAATATTAGTTTAAGGGACTAGATATGGTTTTAGAACTGTGCTTAAAAACTGTGATCCAGCTGTTGCAACAGGCTAGGCTTACATACCTTCCCCCACAATGCCAACCAAAAGCACAAGTAAAAGTGAAAACAAAAATAAAACAAAATAAAATAAAATATTTGTTCAATATAGACACATTATGGGGAAAAATATACTGACACAATGTTACAGTTTACATAGAGGAAAAATTAAGGCATAAAAAGAAATATGTATAATTAAAACATTTTGGTCAAGGAAGGATCTGGTTACTCATTATCTTAGGTTTGACTCTGCAAGGTGCCCTGCAGTCTTATGGATGATATCACTTGAGGGCTCAATCTGGATCATTGGAGATGCTTGCTTCTATCTTTTTTTTTTTTTTATGGCTAAATGCTCTTCATCTGGGAACAGTGAGTTGTCATGTAAGATTGTGCTGTTTGGGGAATCCATGCTAACCTAACCACAGGCTTATGACTACGGCTTATCTTTGTGTCTTCAACACTGCAGGGGAATGGCATCCATCAGATAAGCACCTCTTGTACAAGTCTCATGTCTTTCTGCAGATGTGAGCAAATAAACCAAGATGAAAGTTGACAGACACAGGAACAAGGGCATTTTTCCTGTTTCTAGCTTCCCTCTTCAAGCAAATCAACGATTTGTAGCAAAAAAAAAAAAAAAAAAGCTGCTAAGTACCTTTTCCAATTGTGATAAAAGAAATGCAATGCTGAGTAATAAATAGATCTTTTTTCTTTAATATTACTCCAAAGAAGAGTGTTTTCTTGTATTTCCGGTAAGCGTATAAAATGATATGGAACATTTCTCTGTTTCATGTGGGTCTTGTTTGAGAAAAGATCTTTTATAGCTTAGGTAGGCCTCTAATCTGTTAATTAGCTGGGAATGACCTTGTTGAGTTTTTGATCCTCTAGCTCCACTTCTCACATGCCAGATTTACAGTTCCAAATGGCCACGATGGGTTCAGCTCTAATCCTTACACCTAGAAAAGTTTTATTTCTAATTTCTATAGTTTTATAAACACTATGCCTGGGAAATAAAATAATGTGAATTGTAACATTTTTATGGATATTATTAGATTCTTAAATATATTGATTACTAAATACCTATGTGAAGAATGTTCACTTTCCTTTAAGACAAAACCAGACCAAAGGCAAGTCTACCTGGTGTGATTTCATAATTCCCCATGAAATTAAAACTAAAATACTTGCAGCAGAAACATCTCTCCCAACACCCTCTTTTTTTAAAACAGGCAAGGAAGCTGGAACTTGGATTTCAGTGGCAGTGGGCCATTACATTTTACTCCAAATTCTGGTGGAAAAGGACTCAAACTATGAAATTGGTTAAAAGAATAAAATCAAAGATGAATTTTCTGGTACAGTGGATCATTCCAAGATAACTAAGCTAAGTAGTATGAATGAGAATCCAGCAAAGAGAGAAAGAATAATCAGTTGAAAGACTATAGACTAGTGTTCTTTAAGCTGGGTAGCTTAACAAGTTCTGATTCTCATCACTTTTGTTTATCTTCATTCATCAACCAATCGTTACTACACTTAGGCATCACATCCTGTACACCAACCGAGATTCCAGGTACTTGCCCTCATAAACCAGTTACATGAATCAAATTATTAGTGGAAATTAGATAAAGAAGTATCATTTAATGTGGCCACATTAAAAAGGAGAGGGAAAAAGAATCCACAGAAACTTACCAGTTTATCTCCAGGATTGTGAAGTAAGAGATAATATTATTATGAAATGGTGATTCATGTTCACATTTCTTATTGAAGCTTATTTTAATAGGGACCAGAAATTCCTACAAATTTCCTTGCCATATCTGTTAGCTGCTGTGTTCTTTGCTGTCATTGTGATGAGATCATAAGTGACCTGGGAGACTAATCTCTGTCTGTCTGTAAGGTATTATCTTGATTGATTGAGTTGTGATGATTTGCACATTTTAGGTCTTTGGGCTGGCCTGCAACATTAAATAGAAAGGATAAACTGACCTGAGCACTACTATTCATTTCTCAGACAATAGATACATGTGACCAACTACTTCAAGGTCTCATCTTCTGTGCCAGGAAGGCTCAAACTGGGAGCCAAAATCAATTCTTAACTTCTATAATTTCTTTTTGTCAGAACATTTTTTTCAGTAAAAGAGAATGATAAGTTAGACAGAAAATTGGTATTGAGAGAGTAATTGTCACGGAGATAAAACTGACCACAAGGATATGGGAATTTGGAGACATTTGGTGACTAGAATAAGGACGAATTTAGTACTGTGGGACTAGGAAGGTCATAACATATTCAGAGAATTGATTTATGGTGTACTTTGGTGTGAACTTGGAAGGTAAGAAATGCAGATAGTTGCGGTGTGCATAATAGTATTCGACTGGCAAATAAAGTCTCTACCAAGAACTGTGCTAGGGGTCATGTGTGTGGAAATTTTGGTGTAAAATGTGGCTTTATTCTGTCAAAGTCATGAAAACTTAACAGACTTTTAATTTAAAGGTAATGGGATAACATGCCCAGCAGAGGCTACTTTATGCAGGTTGTACTGAGAAAGAAGTAATTATTAAAAGCATCAACACTAATGAAAAGAAACCTCCTATAGACCCTGAGGAAATACAAAAAAATAAGTCACACCTGTTTAAAGATACATCTTATGAAGATCCAAATTCATTTGACGACGAGTCTAAAATGAAGGTGCATTCTGCTCCTCAATGCCAAATGGCAATGGGCATATTTCAAGAAGAACAGCAACCAGTGGCTCATGTAACTGTGACCCATCTAAGGCTGGCAGAAGAATTTGGAAGTGTTCTCCAAGGGCACTGGAATTTCTAGCATGGAAGGTACCTGATTTGGAGGTCCTGGCGTCTTGCTGTATGGTTTCAGAAATCAGGAGAGGACAGGCAAGGTGGGCCATAGTTGGGATCTCTGCAAAGAGATCCTAAGATGATACTCTGTGATGCTGGAGAGGTGTTGCTTAATTAAGTTGCTATGGGGATTCTAGGATAGTAGGACAATGAGATATCAGCCAAGAAAATCTGCAGGCATGTAGGGGAGCCATTGCCTGCCGCATATAGCAGAACAGTGGAATTCGGACTATCTAGCCCAGCCAATGTCACCCTACATAGCAAATGTTAGTCCTAGTGTGTGTTAGATTTGTCTTGCTTTGGCAAGTCAATGTAAGTTGTGCTCTCATTATTCAATTTTGGAACAGGAATTCTGTGCCATTGTTATGGGAAGTATGTAGCTTGATTTTAATTTTAGAGAAGAGCCATGTTGCCTTGACTCACAGACAAGGCATACATGTCAAGCTGTTGTAATTAGTAATGACTACAAGGGCTTCTGAAGTTAGATTTATATATGTGTTAATAATGAAAGATTTATATATTTTTTGCATATCATTGATTATGATATTTTCCTCATCATGGAAGACCTGACCTTCCTGTTAGCTTGACTGAAGTTGATATAGACATCTTCATGACTGTAGGTTTCAATTAACCTTCATTCTTTGATAAACTTTTCTATTAACCTGTCCAGGACCCTTTGAGAAGTAAGTCATCTCCTAAACCTCTGGTAGTTTTTGAATTCAGAAATGTGTTCCCTATACCTTTAAATCTATATGTCTAAAATATTGATCAGAAATTTAGAGCCATTTCCTAGAGTCTGTGTGCAGAGAGAAGCTTTGGATAAGCACCAATTAAGAAACTGGTTTCGATCCTAATACATGAACTGGCTTTGTGGGAGCGTAGCCTGTTTGGATGCTCACCTTCCTGGACCTAGATAGAAGTGGGAGGACCTTGGTCTTCCTGTAGAGCAGGGAATTTGGACTGCTCTTCAGTATCGAGAGGGAGGGGGAATGGACTAGGGGGAGGAGAAGTGGAGTGGGGATAGGGAGAGGGGAGCGGGGGGAGGGGGCAATATGTGGGAGGAGGGGGAGGGAAATGGGAAACGGGGAGCAGTTGGAAATTTTAAGTAAAAAAGAATAAAAAAGAATAAAAAAAAAAAAAAAAAGAAACATGAATGTTCTGATGACTTAGCCAGACATCTCCTTACTGTCCCACAGATGTTTTAACAGCCTCCTCCCACTCCTGGAAGCTCATTTAGTCACAACAGAAAATATACAACCTCACAGCATGACCATGATCAGTAAAATGTCATACAGGAGAGAAAAATGGTCAAGGTGAAGAAAAGCTAGTAAATTATTTAAGTATCACAAATACTGTGCTTTCAAACCTTAGCTGCTTTTTTTCCATTGCAGCACTGAGATTTTTAGCTAAAAGAAGCAGAATAAGTAAAGCTCATGCCATTTCTCATGATTAAAGGAGGAAGCTAGTAGTAACACATCAACTAGGAACAATGTGCTTAGGAATTATTTCTACTTTAGTTAGAAGCTAGGACTACCACTGCCTTAGCTCTCAGAGGACAGAGATGGCTTATAACTCCAAATTTGATGCATATGAACAACCAGAAAGGAAAATTATGTACAAAAATAGTGAGGAAAGAAAACAAAAGTAAAATTAAAAAAAAGAAAACAGCGCCTACATAGGATGCAGCTGCATCATGGCAGAGACAGAGAAATTTATTCAGAGGCTTCTGCGTTCAAATGTTCATGATTAAGTGTGTGTAAAATACATCATTTACAGTTTTAATAAAACCTGAAAAGGAAGACATTTTCAATTTGTCGTTAGCTTGACCTTACAAGTGTTACAGCTTATAGCATAGATGAAAAAAAAAGACAGTAATTATGCATACACAGATTATGCTTATGGTCCATTATGGCTAACACTGTATGACAATTTCTTCATCTGGGACTAGAACCAGGGTTGAGGGACTTCAACACTATGTTTTATAGACTAACCATTTGATTTTTAAATGTAGTATTTCCTACAGGGATTATAATACCCAGGTCACTATTCAAATTATAACTTTTTCTCTACCACATATTCTGCAGTAGCTTTACACTGAAGTTCTTTTTAAAAAAATATTTATTTATTTATTATGTATACAATATTCTGTCTGTGTGTATGCCTGCATGCCAGAAGAGGGCACCAGACCTCATTACAGATGGTTGTGAGCCACCATGTGGTTGCTGGGAATTGAACTCAGGACCTTTGGAAGAGCAGGCAGTGCTCTCAACCTCTGAGTCATCTCTCCAGCCCCTCTGCAGTAGCTTTAGAACTTCAGTTATATTCGTCTCTTAGTATTCCTTTATTATTGTTACTAAATATATTTTAGTGATTTGATTTGAATATTTATGTTTGAAATATTTTAAGGTATATTTCTTTGTGTTGTAAAACAAACTATGTTTTTCTATTTTAGTATCTCTATTAACAATGACATTCCTTTATATTAGTAAATTAGGAAGAGTTCCATGCAATAAATCTCCAAAAACAAAATTTTAAATTGATTATCTGCTCTATATATTCTATCATTTGACTCAATATTTTCTTAAACAAAAGTTATTACAATGACATTAATGCTGTAACTTTGTGAACAAAAACCACCATAGCTTGTCATGAGCTGAGTCTGTAATCACTTAGTATTTTTCATCTCTGAGTTTTTTGACAAGTAACCATTATTATGTTTCTTTATCACCAGCATCTCTGCTTTTAAAAGGTATATCTGTACAGCTAACCTTTCCTCTTAGTCACAACGAGTTACTGTCAACTGAGTATTATAGTGAGTGGCCACTGTTGTTAATTTTATAACTGGCAAGGTGAAAAGGAAAATAACAAGATGACCAAGCTACACATTGTTCTCATTTTCAGTTGTAATTAAAAAGAATATTTTTGTACCTGAAAATAATAAAAATTAATTACAAGTATTGTTATTAAAAATGGACAAAGTAGCTGGGCAGTGGTGGCGCATGCCTTTAATCCCAGCACTCGGGAGGCAGAGGCAGACGGATCTCTGGGAGTTCGAGGCCAGCCTGGTCGACAAGAGCTAGTTCCAGGACAGGCACCAAAGCTACAGAGAAACCCTGTCTCGAAAAAAACAAAAAAAAAAATGGACAAAGTAAATATTAAATATGACCATCCAATTTATAAATAAAATCAAAATATGACTAGAATATTAAAAGTGTTTCGTATATTTCAAATTAATTTGAATTATCTCAGAAATATGATTATAAACTGCTTTAGTAGAAAAAAATTAAATTTACTCAAAAAAACATTCATACTAGAATAAATATTTTATAATTTTGAGGATAAATTGTATGAAATGACTTAAAATAAATGACACTTTTCTCATGTAATAACTAAAGGCAATACTCCTCCACTGCTGGTAAGAGTGTAAACTTGTACAGCCACTTTGGAAATCAATATGGTGTTTTCTCAGAAAATTGGGTATCAGTCTACATCAAGACCCATCATTATCACTCTTGGTCATATACACAAGGATGCTCAATCATATCAAAAGACACCTGCTCAACTAGCAGCATTATTTGTAGTACTCAGAACCTGGAAACAACCTAGATGGCCCTCAACTGAAGAATGGATAAAAAAAAAAAAAATGCGGTACATCTATACGATGGAGAATTACTCATCTGTAAAAATAAGGACTTCGTGTAATTTGTAGGATAATGGATGAAACTAGAAAAATGAGTTAACCCATACCCAGAAAGACAAACACAGTATGTACAAACTAACATGTGGATACTAGATAACCAGACTACAATCCACAACTCCAGAAAAGCTAGGTAACAAGGAAAATCTAAAGAGGGACCCATGGTTTCCCATGGGAAATAGGTGTGATCCCCTGGGCAATCTGGAAGCTGGG